>NC_090937.1:423575610-423878640 GCF_040938575.1 Ambystoma mexicanum | reverse complement strand
TTAGTTATAAA
Organism: Ambystoma mexicanum; assembly: GCF_040938575.1. NCBI lineage: Eukaryota > Metazoa > Chordata > Amphibia > Caudata > Ambystomatidae > Ambystoma > Ambystoma mexicanum. The sequence goes on along the minus strand of NC_090937.1, from coordinate 423,878,629 downwards.
CTCACCGAAAGTGGAGGGCATTAAGATACTGTGGACTGCCTATGCCGATGACGTAACTCTACATGATTACACCCCCATTGGCCTACAACAACTGCTAAATGGGTTTAAAGATTATATCTCCACTAATGCACTTAGAATAAACTATTCCAAAACTGTGATACTGTGCTTGAAGCACAAGAAAAATCAAAAAATAAAAGCAATGTACCTTAATCACGAGAAATTACCAATAAAGTCTGCAATAAGATACTTGGGATACTCAGTGTTCGGAAATAAGAATAAGGTAAATTTCCTGGCCCTATTGGAAGCTAAAATTGCTCCTATGAAAGCTCAAGTATGTAAAGTTGACTTGAAGTATGGTAAATTCTCCCTAACACCATGTATCCGTCTTTATAAAAACAGACTTGTGCCCCAATTTTGTTATGGTCTGGAACTGGCTCCTTTATGGTGCAGAAAGGAGGTGGCTGTGTATGAATCCAAAATTTTAAAATCTATGGTAAAGTGCCTCCCTAAGTGTGTACCTCTGGTGGTAGTAAGATATGAGCTTGGGCTACAATCTATTAGAAGTGTCATCGAATGGCGCAGAATGGCTCTATTTAGGAAACTGATAACCAGTAAAGACACCACCCTATATGACATCATGGGCAGGGGTATCAGGAGCGGTGTTCCTACTTCTAAATACCTTAGGGAAATGTTGGAAGAAGCAAATGAGGTTCTTGACAATTTGGGGGTTTCTAGAGATATGCTTATTGGAAACCCCATGAAAGTAAAAAAATTACTGCTTCATGCTGACTGGAACTTAACAGTTAAAGAGGTCAAATTGTCTAAATTATATAACAACATGGCCTCAGATTGCAAAAAGATGGGGGAATTGGAACCTTATCTAACTACATTTCCTGATAAAAAGTGGAGAAAGGAGTATATGCGTTTCCGTTTTAATGTGTTGGGTACGGGAAAAATACTTGACATTAGAAGTGGTCAGAGCACGGGATCCTCCTTCTGTAAATTCTGCAAGCAAAGGGAGAATCAAGAGACTTTGCGGCATTTACTGACGGAGTGTGATGGCTTGAGAAGTGAACGCATCAGTCATTTTAGCAAATATGTCCCAAACACTGAGTGTGTGGATTTGGACCGGCTGTGGCTAGACATGATGCACGGCAAACGTGTTAAGCTACAGATTGCGGTTGTTAGGTTTTTAAGACTTCATTGCTGTCTCTAGTTTAACATAAAAGAAGAAACAGCTGGCTGGGTTTTAAGTCGCCTCACGAAAACCCTGAGTATTTTGTATACATGAGGATGATTTATATTTTATGTATATGAGTTTCTTCAAATGATTTTCTTTTGTAAAACTGTATATGGATGTTCTGTTATTAATGTGAAAATGAATTGAAAACGTTGTGGTAAATGACAACTTATGTATGGAGGAAATATGTATGTAGTTTATATGATATTTATATGATGTCTTTTTTAAACGACAAAACAAAAAAAAAAGAAAACAAACCATTTCTTCTTTTATAAAAGTTTATGTAACTATAAACAAATAAAAAAAAATAATAAAAAAAAAAAAACTCAGACCTTGATGCTTTGGCTCTTGAAGGTGCCCTGAGCAGCATTGACTACCATGTTCAAAACACAGATACCATGACAGGGACCAACAACATTTTAGACTGGGTTGCGACCAAGAATCTAATTTTGCAAAGCAAGCCCTGAGTATGATCAGATCACTTCATAATTGACTTTTACATTTGCCCAATCAAACCCCCTGTGAAACAAAAAAATTCTACCAAGACTGTCCGCAGTCGTAACTTCAAAAATGTATCACTGCATGACTATCAAGTGTGTCTTGACTCTATCATGACTAACACCGCCTCTAGTACCCTGGTTAGTAACCTGGTGGCTGTATTTAATGGACATTTTCACAATCTGCTGGATAAATCCGCCCCCATGGAATCAAAGTTGGTAAGAACTAACCTGGTGTCATCAAAAATGGTTTACTCCACAACTTACAATGCTGAAAAAGCAAAAAAGTAATCTTGAATCGTGCTCGCTGAAACACTCTATGGGGGAAAGCAAAACTGCTTGGAAGATGGTCGATAACATCTATAGACTTTTAATTGGAGACACCAAAAAAGACTTCTTTAACTCCCAGATAGATCTCTCAGCCAATCATATGGGCAAACGTTTTGAGATCCTCAAAGCATTGGAAAAACCTAACGCAGCGCAAGTTCCATTTCAGCCAACAAATCTCGATTGCCTGAAAGTTCAGGAGCTTTGGAAACCAAAGTCAATAATGCCCGACACAAAATAAAAAACATGCAAGCTCAAACAATCAAATGCGATCAGGTGGTAGCCCCTGTATGGGGCCTTCTGCACAAGAAAACTTTAGGTTATCCCCATTTCCACCATAGAAATGACAAAAATGCTTTCTTCCATGGGCCCTACCCCCTGTGCTGAAAATCTTCTTCAACCTAAAATTATGTTAGAACATAAAGATAATTTTGCCTCTTTCCTGATCAAGTTTGTATACTCTTCTTTTAGGGACACTCAGGATCCTACATCCATAACAACTGTGACAGTTACCCCTCTTTTGAAAAAAAAAAAACAATCTCAATCCCAAGGAACTGAGTTTTCTCAGGCTGACTACTAATTGTAACTTTATTTTGAAAATCCCTATTAAGTTTGTCACCTCACAATTTCATATCTTTGTGGAATACCATTTCATCTTACATGGCAGACAATCAGGTTTCTGGCCCTCCTTTAGCACTGAGACTGCTTTGGTGGATTTGCAGACACATCTGCTACGAATCATTGATGAGGGAAAACCAGGTCTGCTGATGCTGCTCGACTTCTCGGCAGTGTTTGACTTGGTGGACGACGATCTCCGCCTGAGCACTCTTCATGAACTGGGTCAATCCACAGACATAGCCATTGGATGGTTTCGCTCTTTTCTTACTGATAGAGAGTCAAGCATAAAGTGGGGCCAGGTTTGCTCCCCCTGCTCCCATCCTTTGTGGCGTACCTCAGGGGGCCTGTCTCTCACCCCTCTTGTTTAACCTTTACATCAGTTCTCTCTGTATGCTTCTGGAACGCCTAGGTGTAGTGTTTACAAACTACGCTGGCGACACCAAGGTGGTCATTAAGTTAACAGGGGATTACAGTCAAGATTGGGACACTGTGACAAGAGTGTACAATCACATTGAATTGTGGATGGTCACAAACTGGCTTTGTCTCAATGGAAATAAGGCAGATATCCTGCTGGTGGGTTCTCAGCAGGCCCTCACCAAATTGAGGCTTTGCTACAAATCTTTTGACCTAGGCCAAAACTCCATGATGGTCGAGAAATAGGTTAACAACTTAGGTGTACAGATTGAATCCTCCCTCTGGACTGATACTCAAGTTAGCCAGTTGTCTCGCAACTGTAATTATCATCTGTGTCTACTTAGGAACCTGCACCCTTTTATTTCTGAGAAGAACTCCACCACTGTTTCCCGAGCTACTGTGCCGTCTAAATTGGACTATTGCAAATATTGCAGAACGATGTGGTTCGCATAACAAAAAAGATCTCAAGAAGATATAGCAACACAAAACATAGAAGGACTATGCACTGCCTTCCAGTGAACAAGCGTATCATACATTGCTCATGGATGTATCTTTGGCACCACTACCAAATATTTAAAAGCTTGGGTGCAGCTATATATCCGAGGAGAAGATTTCTCTCCTCAGCCCAGTCCTTGCTTCCCTGTCCAACCTAGAAGCACTCAAGGTGTGGGGAGATCCTTCCCAGTCAGAGTAGCAAGATCCTGGAACTCCTTGGTGCCTGCCTGTTGGCTAGAAGTAAATTTAGGCCTGTTCAGGAAATCCTTGAAAACCTTCCTGTTCAGGTAGCTACCATCCTCGTCCGATCTTCTGAATAACTGTTGTTATTTTGTCCTGTCTTTGATGGTCATTCCCTGCGTGCAATTGTGTGCCCCAATGCCCACGGGCTACTGGCCCAGTATAAAGAGGGCCGAGAGGCGAAGCCGAGCAGGGAAGGCCGTGAGGAAAGGCCTCCCATGCTCTTATCAGCTCTGCTGTGAGGACCGCGATCGCATCAGCTGGGAGCCGAAAGAAACGAAGTCGGAACAACCATGTGTTCCACACACACGGCGCCATTCGCCGCGTGTCTCACGGCTCCGGAATCACTCGAAATGGCATCCATTGTTGCCATGGACGCCATCCCAACAAAGAAGCCAGCCGACATCACCGCCGCGGGCCCGAGCGCCCATTTGCTGCCTCTCTCTGCCTGCCCCTCCCCTCCTGCTTTAAACGGAGGGGGAGAGGGCCGAGAGGCGAAGCCGAGCAGGGAAGGCCGTGAGGAAAGGCCTCCCATGCTCTTATCAGCTCTTTGCTGCTCGTCTGCCGTCTGCCAGAAATCTATGCCGCACTCCGGAGGTAAGAGCCAGAACCACAACTCACCTCGCTCATACCCATGCCTGCATAGTAGATTCATCAGATTACGCACCCGCACGCTGCAGGCCACTCTCTACTCCCATCCCCTACCCACGAACACCCGCAATGCCCGGCTAAGTTTGCGCACCTCACCGCCCTCGCCATATTTGATCACTGCAAGACTCATCCGCCCAAAGCCTACAGCGTTGATGAATACAGACAATAAAGCAGACAATAAAGTACTGTACCACATCCACAGGTGTGCCACAACCGTACTAAACCTGTCACCACTTGTGCCCACTTCTACTGAAAGTGAGCCCCCCAGTGTAAAATCTGTGGTTAGCAATTCTTCTACCACAATTTTGAATGCTACTGTGCCAAATGTTTTACAACCTGTGTCCACCACTTCTGAAACTAGGCCCCCCAGTGTAAAATCTGTGGTTAGCAATTCTTCTATCACCATTTTGAATGCTACTGTGCCAAATGTTTTACAACCTGTGTCCACCACTTCTGAAACTAGGCCCCCCAGTGTAAAATCTGTGGTCAGCAATTCTTCTACCACCATTTTGAATGCTACTGTGCCAAATGTTTTACAACCTGTGTCCACCACTTCTGAAACTAGGCCCCCCAGTGTAAAATCTGTGGTTAGCAATTCTTCTACCACCATTTTGAATGCTACTGTGCCAAATGTTTTACAACCTGTGTCCACCACTTCTGAAACTAGGCCCCCCAGTGTAAAATCTGTGGTTAGCAATTCTTCTACCACCATTTTGAATGCTACTGTGCCAAATGTTTTACAACCTGTGTCCACCACTTCTGAAACTAGGCCCCCCAGTGTAAAATCTGTGGTTAGCAATTCTTCTACCACCATTTTGAATGCTACTGTGCCAAATGTTTTACAACCTGTGTCCACCACTTCTGAAACTAGGCCCCCCAGTGTAAAATCTGTGGTTAGCAATTCTTCTACCACCATTTTGAATGCTACTGTGCCAAATGTTTTACAACCTGTGTCCACCACTTCTGAAACTAGGCCCCCCAGTGTAAAATCTGTGGTTAGCAATTCTTCTACCACCATTTTGAATGCTACTGTGCCAAATGTTTTACCACCTATGTCCACCCACTCCCCAGCCACTACCGAACCCCATCTTAAATGCGCCATGATTAACGCTAGATCCATCAATGCCCACGCTTTAGACATCCACGACCTCCTAACCACCCATGACCTCGATCTACTCATGATTTCTGAAACATGGCTTCACGATGCATCTGGCCCGGCACTCACCCTCGCACTACCGCCTGGATATTCCATCACCAGACAAGATCGGCTATCCAAAGGGGGAGGTGTAGCAATTATTGCCAAAGACTGCTTTTCTATCAGGAAAGTAGAGAAATCCCTGCACAACAGTGACTACCTCCAGTCAAAATTAACCTATCTCCCCAATGTACCATTGCTGTCCACATTGTCTACCGCCCCCCCCAGGCCCAACAGGTGACTTCCAAGCCTCTCTCATCCACCTCCTCTCTGACAACCTCAAGAAACAATCTCAAGCCATTCTCCTAGGGGATGTTAACCTAGGTCTCCTGGACAGGAAGGACCCAGCAGCCAAATCTCTTGACTCAGCCCTCAAGGCTCTGGGCTACAACAACACCATCTTTAGCCCAACCCACGCCCAGGGCAGAACCCTTGACTGGATTGTGCAACATAACTGCCCACTCATCATCACTGGAAACCTTCCCACCCCATGGTCAGACCACCACATCATCACCTTCAGCATCCTCACCACCTGCTCCACCACCCCCCCACCCCAACCACTGCCACCCTGCCTCGCCAGAAGCTCCCGCCAACTCACTAAGGAAAGGCGACTGCCTTTCCTCCAAGGCCCAGCCTTCAGACCCCCTTTCTCCACAGACCCAGAAACACTCGCAACAGCCTACGAAGCTGCCATCAAAGCAGCCATTAACTCCATTGCCCCCCTTAAACCCTGTAAAGCCAAACCCACCACCCATTCCAACTCCTGATTCACCCCAGACCTCCTCGCACTCCGCACTGAAAAAAAGGATGCCCTCACTCAGTGGCAAATGTCTCATTCTGACAAAGACAAGATGACTTTTAAATCATGCTCCACTAGATATTAAAAAGCAATCACCCTAGCTAAGGCCAAATCCTTTGAATCCAGAATCTCTGAAGCCCAATCCAGCACTAAAGAAATCTTTGCCATTTTCAGGGAGCTAGAGACACCCGCGCCTGCCCCCCAGAACTTCACCAAAGACAAGGCCTGGTGTGATGATATACAAGCAGCCATGAAAAATAAACTGAGTCTGCTCCAAAACAAAATACTAGCCACCAAGCAAGCCCTACCCAACACACACACCCCTGTCCCACCACCAGCCCCGGACACCCCCCAACCCTTTTCATTCAAACCCATTCTAGAAAAAGACATCACCAACATAATGAGGAACATCAAACCCTCCAATTGCAAAGGTGATGTATGCCCAGCCACCATTATCAAAGACTGCGCCAAAGCATTAGCTCCCTTCCTTACAGCCTTTGTAAACGCCTCCTTTGCTACAGGGAAAGTCCCTGCCTCCCTCAAGGAAGCCTGGGTCCGCCCTCTCCTAAAAAAACCCACCCTTGACCCCACCTCCCCCAACAACTATAGACCCATCTCCACTTTCCCTTTCCTCCTCAAAATACTGGACAAAGCAGCATACCTGCAGGTTCAACATTTCATTGAAGAGAACAAACTCCTAGGACTCCGACAATCAGGCTTCCGCCCCAGACACGGGACCGAAACCGCCCTACTTGACCTGAAAAACCAAATGGACGATGCCAGAGACATGGGCAAACCAGCACTTCTCCTACTTCTTGACCTATCCGCGGCTTTCGACCTCGTGGATCATGACGTCCTATGCCACCACCTCTCCTCTACGGCCAAATTTTCCCCTGAAGCCACAGCATGGATCACTTCCTTCTTACAAGACAGAACCATGCAAGTATTCTCGGACCTAACATCCGCCTCACCTACTATCATACTCTGTGGTGTGCCCCAAGGCTCCTGCCTCTCACCCACCCTCTACAACATCTTCACACGACCCCTTTTTCTCATCCTTGACGCCATGGGCATTTCATACACCAACTACGCTGATGACACACAGATCCTCCTCACCCTCACTGGCAACTACGACACTGACTCCATGACCCTCAACAACCTCTACAACACCATCAAAGCCTGGATGGCAGACAATGGACTATGCCTCAACTCAGACAAGACTGAACTCCTCCTGGTAGGCTCACCCGACACGCTGAAAAATCTAGACTCCCAGTTCAGTCACTTCACCATAGACTCCATCAAAATACCTGTCTCAGAATCAGTCAAAACACTTGGCGTCTACTTAGATTCCAACCTATCCATGGTTAAACAAGTCAACGCCATAGCCTCTGCAGCTGCATATCATGCCAAACTAATCAACGCAGTCAGGCCCTTCCTCTGCAAAGAGAACTGCACTAACATAGCCAGAGCCATCACTGGATCTAGGCTTGACTATTGTAATGTACTCTTCCTAGGTACATCCAACAAAAACCTAGAGAGGTTACAAATCATTCAGAATAGCGCTCTCCGGGCAGCCCAAGGCATTGCCAAACGAGAACACATCTCGGAAGCCAGAAAACGAGCACACTGGCTCCCAATAAAAGAAAGGATCATCTTCAAAACGCTGACACTGACTCACAAGTGCTTTCACCTTACTGCCTCCGACTACCTCTCCCAAAGGATCCACCCCGTCTCTACTACGAGGCCAACCAGATCACCATATACTAACATGCTTTCTGTGCCATTAGTAAAAAAAGCCAGAGCTGGCGGCTCCAGCTTCCCATATCTCGCACCCACTCACTGGAACGCCCTACCTCCTTTAATCCGAGGTGAGGCCTCCCTTTGCACCTTCCGCAAATTCATAAAAACCTTCTTATTCACATAAGATTCCTCACACCAGCTGAATACATCTCCTATGTTCCAGTGCATAAACTGTTTGTAATGACCAACTGTACCAACCAAAACAGCAGCTCTATGCCTGTTGAATATATAATGTACTGATGAATGCTTCTTTGCCTGTAACTAAGCTCTTGCAAGTAACAGCGCCTCAATGCCCATGGGTTACTTGCGCGCTATATAAATTTAAATAAATAAATAAATAAATAAATAAATAAATGCATAGAAATGTAATTGATCATATTGAAATGCATGAACATGTCATGGGGGTGTGTTTTTAAAAAAAAAAATGCAAGCATTATATTTTAAGGTGAGCAGAAATCTCCTTATGGTCATATCTTGACATTTTAGCTCCGTGCATTAAATATAAAGAAAATCTGATCTTCAACTGTAGTACTTCACCATTGACTGAAATATCACGGCTTGACTTGCAGTGCAGGCACAGCTAAGAATGTACATTTAAATTTTGATTTACTGCAATACTAATCTGAACATAACCGTGTAAATACACCATTCTCTCTTTGGGCCTTGACTTCAGCTGTGTCAGCTGTTGTCAAAAAAGGATTGGAGGCACACACATTGCTGTCCTTAAATTCATGTAAATATTTTCGAAACTGAACATCTTTTTTTTCTTTCTGAAACAAATGTTTGTTAGGACGTTTTTGATTAATTCTCAAGCATAGAGTTAGCTGTGTACAGTAAATGTTAAAATGTGTTAATGTGTTTATTTAAATAAGACTCATCAGTATGCAATGAATCTGGCCCGCGGCTGGAACACGTTTTCACAACTGTAAGATATACTTTCTGTATAAATCTTTTTCAAGTGGCTAGCAAATCTGTGTTTATATTTCAGTCATTATTATTATTAGTATTATTATGGTATTTATTGAATAATGACCTGGCTTTGAGGAGCAACAGAGCGCTTTACAGAGGCATACAATAATACCGACACACATTAGAGCACTTTACAGAGGCATACAGCAGTACAGATGTATAACTGAAAACTTTTCAGAGGTAACAGCAGAACAGATATACGGCAGGGGGTAGGATAAAGAAGGGCACAGAGGAGGGGTACAGCTGTACAGGGTTGCAGGGAGGGTAGGAGCGGTGAGTGTCCAGCAAGTCAGGTGGTGCGTGGGTCAAAATGATGATATAAGTGTTGATGAGGAAAGACTCCTTGAAGAAGTGGGTCTTGAGTTCTTTTCTGAATTGTAGGAGCGTGGGGCGAGTCTGATTTTTTGGGGGGTGGTCCCATGGTTTTGGGGCATAGGCAGAGAAGGCTTGTTTTATTGTCCTTTCCTTTTTGCAGCTGTAGATTTTATGTCGGCACATGTCCTGGCTTCTGGTTGTATGCTGTCTGCCGGAGATGCTGAGTTTCCCTGCAAGGTAGCTGGGTGACTTGAGGGTGACTGCCTTATAGATAATGCAGCAAGACTTGAAGGTGATTTCTGGGTGCAGTGGGAGCCAGTGAAGGTCGATGAGGGCCAGGGTGATTTGAGATCGTATCTGCGTATGCCCTTGATGAGGCGTGCAGCCGTGTGTAGGACACTTCTCAGTTGCACACAGGAGGACAAAGACAGGTCTTCAAGGAGGGCATTGCCCCTATCCAGGAAGGATAGGACCAGTGTTTGAATGGTGGATCTAAAGCTGTCCAGAGGGAGGAAGGGCTTGACTTTCCGCAGGATGGAAAGCTGGTACCAAGCTGTCTGATTTTTCTTAGCTATGTGTGCCATGAAGGAGAGGTGCTTGTCGCTGTGTAACCCAAGGGACCTGGCACAGGAATTGAGCTCAGGTATGAAGCCTTCAGGATTCATGGTTGATAACCAGGTCGGTATGTCTTGGTGTTCAGTATTGTTGGGGAGGAGCAGGAATTGGGTCTTGGTGGGATTGACCTTCACGTATGCAGAGAAAATCCAAGACTGGATCAGCGAGAGGCAGGTCTTGAGCCTGTGGATGCCCTTGATGAAGTCGACCTTAAGGTATAACTATGTATTGTCAGTGGATGTGGATATTGTGTGTGGCTAGAAGGGCTCCCACTGGTTCCATGTATACTTTAAAGATCACTGAGGAGACGATGAAACCCTGCAGGACCCTACAGGTGACGGGTAGCATTGGTGATTTGGAGGAGTCCATCTGAACAAACTGCTAGCTGTTGGCTGGGTAGGACTTGAACCAGCATAGGATAAAGTTGCTGATCTCCATGCACTGATGTATGGTGTCCGTGGGTGCCTTGTGATCTACTGTGTCGAAAGCTGCGGGGAGGATGAGTTGAACCAGGAGGCAAGGTTAGCCGTCATCAAAGATGTTTTGGGCATTGTCGATGTTTGCCACATCCATGGTGAATCTGGGTCTGAACCCCGGATTTGTAGGTTTGTTGGAGATTGTTGGTGTTGATGTTTTGCTGCAGTTGTGTGGCTAACGCTTTCTCTATGATCCTACCTAGGACGAAAAGTTGGATGATAGGGCAATAGTTACCTTGGTTGTCTGGATCCAGAGTGGGTTTCTTTAGTAGAGGGAGTATTTGTACTGTCTTTAGGGCTGATTGGAAGGTGGCTTGAGGCAATGAGCTGTTGATGATCTCCAGGTAGGGAAGCAGAGCTTCTGCAGGCACAGCTTTGAGGATGGATTCTGGGAGGATATTGCTTGTATACACTGGAGCTTTGAGGGCAGCCAGGGTTTCTACCAGTTACTCAGTAGAGAGTTTCTTGAATGTTGTCCAGGGTGTGGAGATTTCACGAGGAGGGACATGAGGTGGATCTGTGGATACAGAGCTGGTGTCTATATACAGGTGAATCTTGATGATTTTGTCAATGAAGAAGGTGTTGATGGCATTGGATATTTTGATGGAGTGTGGTATGGCAGGGTCGGGTAGCGGGTTGACACAGTGCTTGACCACTTTGACAAGGGCTCTGCTTTTGTTTTCAGCTTCTGCTATGGTGTTCTGATAATAGGAGTCCTTGGCTGTGTTGCTTGGAGTTCCTTGAGGAGTGCCAGGTCAGATGTGGTCCTGGAGCAGCACCACTTCTTCTCTTGTTGCCTGATGAATCTTTTGCTGATATTGACTTCTTGTACCATGGTACCGAAGGTTTCACTTTGCAGGTGCGTTCTTTCAGAGGCATGTGTCAGTCGATTGTGGCTGAGAGTGTGGCATTGAGTGTTTCCAGTAAAGAGTCACAGTTTCGTTGGAGGTGTTCAGTCCATGTGAAGTGAAGGTTGGCCAGGTCTTCCATGAGTGCTTCCACCAGGCAGTTCTTAAAGGACCTGAAGATTTGTCTGATGAGTTTCTGCTGTGAGTGCTTCACTGTGGTGGTGTGCAGGATGTTGAAAGGCATGTCCAGGTGGTCAGACCAGTCAAGCGGGAGAGGGGTGCTGTACTCGATGTATGTTACCTTTGTCATGTGTTAGGGCCATGTGTGTGCTGTGTCAGGATGAGGGTCTCGAGAAGGCTGAAGACAGTTTCCTTCATCAGCTGGTGGCCATGTTGTCTGGGAAGTTGAACTCACCTACGAATATGTTGTGCTGTGCATGTGGGACTTGGTGGAGACTAGGTTGGTGAAGTCTCAATGAAGGCAGAATTGGATTTGGCCGGTCTCTAGATGAGATGGAAGGTAACTAAGGTAACTAAGCAGTAAACTGAAACAAAGCATTATGCACATTTTACATGCAGCACAAAAGCTGTGTTCATATTTTTGCCAACTGCAAATGTATGAATATCCAATATGCCATGTAGATAAACAAAAAATAGTAACATATATTTAAGTGTTATTATTGAAGAATATTATATTGCTTAGAATGGACCCAGTAACATAATGCCCCTTCACCCAGTTAATGCCAGATTGCTTCAAATGATAATGCACCTAGATAATGATGAACAACATCCACTTTCATCTTACTGCAAAACTTGATGATAGAATTTGAGATCTCTTTTTCAGATTGGCTAGATTTTATACCTGACAATGGGAATTGCAAAATGTATGATCATTTATCTCACATCCTTATGATAGTTTGTGAGAATCAGAGAGAACCAGAGAAAATGTGAACACAACTCCAAGTGAACGTCAACAAGGAAACAAAAAATTGTCCTCCTGAAAAATACAACTGAAACTAAAACTAAATCTAAAGCTAAACTACTGAATAATACGAATACATTGATACCATCAAGCCAGGAGGTGCAGCCGGACCTCATTGAAAGGCAGCTGATGTTTTCTGGATAGCCACTACCTCCAAAGCATGCCTGACCCTCAATGGTAAGACATTCATACATCAGCTAATGTACGTTAAGGCTACTGGTTGATTTCCTCATTGCCTGCATGCATTTCAGGCCATGACTCCCTGCCTAAACCCACCCACTTCCTCCCACCCTTAGAACACTAAATATATGTTATCCAAAAACACACACGCACTTAAAAAACATCCACCCTCACCCATACCCCCCAGCCTGCCACCAGACCACCCACTACATCTAATCTGATTCACAGACTGTGGCAGACCAACAAAATCACTGCACAGCCCTCACAATACCTCACACAGCCACACATCCTGCACCTAACCACCTAACTTTGCCACCAGCCAGTCCCTTCCTCCCTGCACTGCGACACCATCATAACGGTCGCTATGCCTCGTCACATCCCGCCAATAACAGCACTAACAAACGCCCGCCCATAACAGCACTAACAAACGCCCGCCACTAGACACTCCCTCGAACCCTCCACCCTGCAAAGCCCTCTCAATACTGGATAGACAGTACCTGTTCATGCACGAGGAACTCAGATCATCCATGCCAAACCCACTACCTGCCCATGAATACCACTGTGCCAGTCACCACCTGTCGCCATGCTCCATAGTGCCCTCCCTTACCCAATCCCTGCAGACACAAACTCTCCACTGGCCTACTGCTGATGCAGGCCACCCCTCTGCAAGCCTCACCCAGCACTCACGCTCTCTGCCCTCCACGCAGGCCATGACTTGACCTCTCACCATCCCTGCCTTCACCACCTCAGTCACTGATAAGCCTACCCCATCCATAGATTGTGCCACACATGCCACCATACTCCCACAGCTCCAGCCCATGAACACACTATGCATGACCACTCACCCGCAAACCCAGAATGAAAGGTTAGCTCACCTAGCAGGTTGCTCCCATCACCCCTCCCAAGACAGACAGGTGCAACCACTTTCTCAATTTACGCACCGTCCCTGGTTACATCCCGTCCAATATTTCCCACACCTTCCCTCCCACACCCTTACGCAACCCCCTCGGATGTGTCCTCCTTAATAATAGATCCCTACCAGCGCACGTTCATGAAATCTTTGACCTCATCACAGATCAGAACCTGGACATCCTAGCACTCACCGAAACATGGCTCACCCCATCTTCCGGCCACATCCTGTCGAAAGCTATCCCTACAGGTTATTCTATGCTACTTAATGACAGACCACTTAAAAAAGGAGTAGGAGTTGCTCTCATTTTGAATGACTCCCTCCCACTGCATGCCATTAACTCCATTGCCCCCTCCAACCATGAACTCTTCTCTGCAAAATTCACCTGCTCTCACACCACCTCAACCACCATCCACCTCCTCTACCGACCTCGTGACCCATTTTGTCCTTCAATGATGTCCTCACACAGCGCATCTCCCTAAACTAAAGCCCTCTTCCCAACTCCTACTACCAGGGCATTTCAATCTTGGATACAATGATCCAACTGACCATGATGCAACCACCATTGCCCAACCACTACAAGCCCTGTGCTGCATTCAACACATCCCTCAATGCACCCATACCCACGGCCACATCCTGGACTGGATTGTGGACCATGACAGCAATATCAATGCCCTGTCCAGTGCCCCTGCCCTTGGTCTGACCACCACACTATCACCATCTACATCTCCACCCCTGTTGCTCTGCCCAAACCACTAGCCACCTCTGCCACTATCCTGTCTCGCTGCTCTCGCAACCTCACCTGTGACCGTCTCTCCTCCCTCCTCAACCATACCATCAAACCCATGTCAGATACCTCTACCCCAGTGCAGCATTACAATGCTTTGCTAGGCACAGAAATTAACCATCTAGCTCTCCTTAAAACCACAAAAGCCAAGAACAAGGCACACCTTACCTCCAGGTTCTACCAAGGCTTCACTAGAGCCTCTAAAAGAGAAATGAAAGCTTTGTGGTGCAAAGACCCAAGCACACTTTACAAAACGTGCCTCTCCACCACATCACTTGAATACAAACAAGCCATTCTTGCCTCCAAAGCAGCATCCTACAATGACAGATGTCCAAAGCCACCTCAAACTCCTGCAAGCTTTTCTCCATCCTCAAAGAACTCTAGCCCCCCATATTGCCACCCACCATCATCCTCAAGGATGATGCCTGGTGTAACTGTATTCAAAACACACTAATGGCCAAAATCACCAAACTCCATGACAAAATAAGACTCATACAACAAGCCATGACTCCGCTGGACCCTGAACCCATGCTCAGCCTCCACACATACCATTCTGCTTCCAGCAACCCACCCTTTCACTTCCAATATCCCACTCTTTCACTTCCAATCCGTGGATACAACCACCCTGGCCAACATTATCAAAGGCCTCAAGCCTTCCTGCTGCAAGGGTGACACCTGCCCAGCCACCTTAGTTAAAGAGTGTCCACAACCCCTACTCCTGTTCATCTCCACCATTAAGAACACCTCTTTTGATTCCTGCATCATCCCCACCACACTCCTGGGTCTCCCAACTCCTATCAAAACCTTCCCTTGACCAAGTTATCCCTACTAACTACCGCCCAGTCTCCCCAGTCCCGTTCTTACTCAAAATCATAGACAGAATTGCCTATATACAAATCCAATCCTTCCAATAAATACACCACGTCCTATGCTCTAGACAATCAGGCTTCTGACCCAAACATGGCAACGAAACGACCCTCTTAGACCTAAACAAAATCGACTTGATGTAGCCATTGACCAAGGTTCCCTCTCACTCCTCTAACTACTTAATCTGTCTGCGGCCTTCAACCTTGTCGAGCATCACATCTTATGCAAAGCCCTATCTACCTTGGCTCACTTCTCACCATGCGCTACCGAATGGATCACACCCTTCCTAGCCAACAGATCAACCTGTGTCTTCGCAGGTGAGGCCTCTGCCCTTCCCACTCGCACATCCTGTGGCGTACCCCAAGGCTCTTCTGTATCACCCATGCTGTACAACATATTTTACCAAACCTCTCTTCAAATACCTAGATGCCCTTGGTATCTCATATACCAACTATGCGGATGATACGCAAATCCTCATACCCCTCTCTGGAGATTACCCTACGACACACTCCTCATCAATGCCATCTACCAAACCATCCAGGCCTAGATGGCAGCACACAGCCTCTGCCTAAACGATGACAAGATTGAGTTCCTCATTGTTGACCCAGCATCATGCCAGGCCAAATTAGACCATGAATACAATACTTTTACCATTGATGGACACAAGATCCCAGTAGCAACATCCATCAAATTCCTGGGATCTTCCTTGACTCCTCGCATATATATATACATGAAGCAAACCAGTGAGACAGTATGTAGAACAATTTACTTAGGTGGAGGGGGAGAGGGAAGGGAGAAGGGAGAGGGAGAGGAGGTGGGTAGGAGGTTACAAATAACTGAATTGAGACTAATGGATGAGAGGAGAAGGGGAAGGGACGGAAAGGAGCTGGGAAGGGAACAGGGGAGTTGGAGAGGGGAGAAGGTAGGAAAGGAAACTTACCATTCACAATTAAACATTTGAAAATCTTTCCATGTTGTGCTGTTTGATGGGTTGTGCACTTTAGAATGCTCCAGTGGTTCCAACAATGTATGTTTTGTAATTTCCTGCGATGTCATTGTTATGCTAAGTATTATTTTTGAAACTTGAAAAATCCTACATCTTTCTGGTCACAGAATGTTGTCAAGTATGTAACATAGATAATAGCAAAACAGTGCTCCCTGTTCCTGGCAGCTACACATTGCTGCAGGCACTGCGTGACAGGAAGTAAATACATGTACTGAGGGAACTGACACTGGACTTTTTAAGCAATTTGCATACATTTGTCAGCCTTCCCAAGTGAAGGTTGATTACTATTTTTAATAATAACTTGGTGTTATATTCCTGAACATGTGAGTGTAGACAAGGAGCATTGATGTAAGAACTTCATAGAGGGATAGCTTTTGCATTTTCATTAATGAATTTCAAAGGGCACAGAGGTTATGTCTACTGTACTTATTCCGTGTTTTGGACCAGTGAACGGAATGCAGGTTTTACATTAGCTGAAGAAGAACATGGACATTTAAATTAATAGATCATTGTGCTGTTTCTCACACAGTCTATTTTAAAGCTATAACTAAACATACATGTTAAAATTGGAATACTTTAGAAACATAATTATCTATTGGAAAAAGTGAAAAAAATACCTTTATTAGAGATCACACAATTATCCTTTGAGTAAATAGGGGCCCTGGACCAACTCCCCAAGGGTCAGCCGGCAGTAGTTCATGGATCTCTTAATTTGGATTCATCCCTGCAGTGCAGATGCGATTGGTTCCGGGCGTTGGAGATTTGAATTGAATTGATATCGAATTGATATTTTATTTCTATCACACTCGTACACATGTGTTGAGAATCCCGTCAAACTCCATGTGGGCTTCCAACGCTTGCATGATGAATATTTGTCCTTTCAGGAACACCAGTCTTGTGGTGAATAACATGTTTATTTGTCGTGTTTGTCTAGGCAATCATAGTCCTCTCTAGTGATTACCTTTATTCAACTTTGTTCAGCCAATCAGAGGCCATAAATCTCCTTAAGGTAGTGTGTTCCGTTTATTGGCCCATCCTTACTTTCTATTCCTTTGTAGGTTTTGCTAGGCTACGAGAGAAGATGTTGCATGAGGCAGGCTTGCACGTTGAGGGTGTTTGTTGGGACCTTGAATCTTTTCTAATGGATTGATTTTAGTGTGTTTTTGAAGACAATGGTCCTTATTACGAGGCTGCCAGTAGCCGTGCCAGTATTTTTGTTTTCCGGCGACCAGGAATGGCCAATTACAGGGTCATTATGGCCTTGCCAGACCCGGTAATTGCCCATTCATGAGCGCCGGAAAATATTCTTCCATGTCTTCAGAAAACACCTAAAAACTTTGTTATTCAACTAATATATGACTTCACCGGTGGTTCACCTATGGTCTGTCCGGGCAAGAGTGCAGGGCAGAGTCATGTAGCTGTCAGGTCAGTGGATTAATCTGAGCCCATCACTCAAATGTATCACTTCCCTGCCCACCACACAGACAGATTAATTGCCATAGAGTCACATAAATGA
The DNA here is from genome assembly GCF_040938575.1 of Ambystoma mexicanum. Lineage (NCBI taxonomy): Eukaryota > Metazoa > Chordata > Amphibia > Caudata > Ambystomatidae > Ambystoma > Ambystoma mexicanum. The sequence goes on along the minus strand of NC_090937.1, from coordinate 423,860,882 downwards.
CCTGCCACTGTAAAAAGCAGTAGGATCTGTCACTCAAATCTGTAGGCGGGAGGACTGCTTAAAAAGCAGTAGCCTACTGCCTAAATATGTACGGTTGGCAAGTATGCTGTTATATTGCATTCGCAATCACTGCACACTTTCCAATGTCAGCTTTCGGAATATTCCTTTACAGCACAGCATGCTTTCTGTTGATCCAGTGCTGTTAGTGTCAAAGCGTGATGACTGCCATCCAACAGTAAATTCTTCTTCCAGTTTCATGGTTTTGTTGCACCTGCTAGCACAGCTTTTTTTCTTCTTGTATTCTTAATAGTACCTCCATTTGCACTCTTTTTCGTTTTTGCTGTGTCATTATCGCATTGATTTCATGTTTCCAGGTTGGCATCCTTCCTTTCACAGAAAGAACAGCCCATTTGAAGATGTCCCTGCTGGCATCCTAATAGCGCCACCTACGACTCATTAATTTCACCTGCGTGTTTTCAAAAAACATTTCCTTGTTAAACCTTGCAAATGCCGCATTTTTTCAGATTAGGTTCTTTTTTCCTCTTCGAAAATAAAGAGATAAATTGCTTCTTTTATAACAAAACAGATTGGATATATCCAATTAATGAGTTTTGCCAAAATAAATGTAGTACAAGTAAGTCTATTTGTTATCTTCATCTTAAAACGCTTCGTCGTGCACATTCTTGGATATATTTCAAGGCAATAAACGGATATTTAGATAATACATCATATTTTTGGCAGTAGGGTAAATGTGTTTGGCAGTATTTTTTTTGCAAATGCATCCTTCTTTAAAAACAGATGTTTGCTTTGTTAGGGCCTCATTACGACCCAGGTGGAAAGGGGTTAATGGCGCCGTAAATGGTGGCGACGCCGTTAACCCCTTACCGCCTAATTGCGAGGTCCCTTTGCGGATCCCTACCTTAATGGCTGGTTTTACCAGCCGTTAAGGATTGGACCCGCAAAGGGACCTTGGAGGTAATTACGGTACCGCAATTTGAGGTACCATAACTACCGCCTTCCCCATTTCCATTGAGCTCTATGGGGGCAAAAATGGGAATGGGGAAGGGCCAATGGTGAATGGGGAATTACCGCCCCGCCAACCTTGGAATGGGGCGGTAATTCCGCCATTCACCATGGCGGAATCGGTAAAATACTGGCGGCAACCATGGCGCTACTAGCGCCATGGTTACCGCACAGCTCGTAATGAGGCCCTTAGTGTTAATTACCAAATATTCATACATTTCGTGAAAATTAACAACTTCTATTTTTGTTTTGATGCAATAATAGTTTATCTATACAGTGACAACTGCCTTAACAATTTTGTGTTACACTGATTAATACAAAGTCATCAAGCTTTGATCCAAATAAAGTGCGGAGACCTGCTACTTCCCCAACCCTGCCAGAGTACCCTCCCTCATGTCCTGGGCTTCACAAATCAAGCATAAAGGAAACATTTCAAGTAGCACAATTCTGCCTCTAAATGTTCTTAATGGGAATGAAGCAAAGCTCCATAAATAAACGCACACTATTGTTATATTACACATAGTTTATATAATTGTAACAGAAAGTGTGATTGGCATAGAAGCATATATCTCTCTGATTTACCGTTCCCTTTGATCTTCCATTGAAAAAACACATCACACCTTGCCCGTTTGAAAGCCACCCCAGCAAGCTGCAGCATGCCTTATTATAGTACTAACACAATTTAGTCACGTCACATGCATCCTCAAAGAGTTTCATTGGCTACATAATTGAGCAAGTTTCACATTCAAGACAGTCGGCTTCACCTACAAAACATAAACACCATTCTACCTATTTGAGAAAGGCACAAACTCCAGAGTCCAGCGTACCACCTGAAGTCACACCAAAGCCAGTCTTTGCAAAGCACCCTGTCCTTTTTGTCAACACATACGAGTTTGGCCCTGTTCATTCCACATTTCAGGAAATACTTGAAGACTCTACTCTTCAAAGCACATCTCACCAATCTCTGAACACTCTTTGTGAATCTCATGCAAACATATATACATACATGGCCTAATTCATGGAATTGTTGGCATGGTGCAAAGGGACTTTGCACTGCCAACAAACACCATGATTCACAGGGTGGTGAAAAGTGTATTTATGCAGTGCAACGTGACTTTGCACCAATGCAAAGTCAGTGCAAATTCACTTTGCAGTGCAAAAACATACTTTGAAGCGCTCTGTGAATTGGGGTGTTTGTTGGCAGTGCAAAGTCACTTTGCACATGTACAAAGTCACTTTGCACCGGGCAAAACATTCAATCAATCAGGCCCATAGAGTGCTAGGTGGAAGGCAGAGCACAAACTGTCAATCATAACTAATTTCAACAATTGCCTCTAGACTAAACAGTAACATCAAAATGGTCTCCCTGTTTCTGTACAGATCCACAAAAACATGGAGACAACAGATTTCCCTACATTGCTTGCTTTCATGGTCCTGTTTAGATTATGCTTAGCCACTGCCTAATGCGTGAATCCGAGGCGAGTCCAGTCTTCGCCAGTCAGCTCACGGTTATCCAGGAGTGTGCTACCAGCAGAGGAGAGCAATAGCACTACATTGGAATATTTCACAATTTTCTTTGAGTTTTTTGGCGAGAACTCTAAGTACTGGCGCTTTAACAGATGTCCAACCCACTCCATATAACGTAGCGCCCGCGTGTGAGTCCGAAGCGAGTGCAGTCTTCACCAGTCCTCGCCAGGAGTCGCGAGGATCTTTGGCGTCTGTGACGGTGATGGAGGGCGTAAATCAATCTGCAGCCGTTTGCCCCCAAACAAAAGCAATATCTCGGCTGCTGGAACACCAACATGACAGAGCAGTGTCGGCCCGTGGAGAACCAAAGGAACGAGGTAAGAATTCTGACCAATTGAACCCCGAGCGAGAGAGAAATAGGGGAAACACACATTGATATTGTTGGGGTGGTGAAGTAGATTTGAGAGAGGGCGTGGGGACGGTGTCGTAAAAGACATGATTAATCACAAGTCGGCTGTGGGGTCACTTAGCAACAATGCAAAAGGTCTGCAAGCCGGCGATTTACAAGAACAAAATAATAAAACTGAAAAAGAAAAGAAGCGACACAAACAGAGGAATTACCAGGAAAGGGAAGACCAACACAGAAGGTTGGGGTAGAAATCACAACAAATGTAAAAGAAAGGCGGCGGGGGCCAAGGGGTGAAAACGTGAAGACAACTGAATTGACAAAACGAGCAACAAAAGCTCTCGTAACAGATATGAATGTAACAGACGCCGAATTAACAGAAGTAGGCAAGATCTTAGATGACAAGCAAAACAAACCTGTCGACAACAACTCAACAAGTGTGGACGAGGGAAGAATGGAGGTAGAAAATAGAAAAAGTGCAAAAAAGAGTAAGAATCTAGAAAGTAACAACGACTCGACCAATATGACCATTGGAGCAAAGCAAGGAGAGGCAAAAGGTGAAAAAAAGGAGTCCATACCAGATGAGAACATACTAGAGATAGCTATGAGAAAACAGCAAATATTGAAGTGGAGAAGGAGACAAACACGCAAACACCGATAGTAGACTTAGAAGAACCAATCTACTGAGATGCATCAGACATAATGATCACAAGTGATAAAAGGAGATGTACACGATGAAGAAACGGGCCTAAGTGAATCAGAGGTTGACTCAAATATACAAGAAACCAAGGTCAACAGGCAGGAAAAATGTGTAGACGGACACAAACAAACAAAGGAGACAGTGTCGAGCAATCTTTGCCAAGAACCATCGGATGAGTCAGAGATGCAAAATCAAACGAAAGGACGGAAAAGAATTACAAACTCAAGTTAAACGGTTACTGTAAATAGTAAAAAAACAAACAGCAATCACCCTTAATTGTAAAAGTCTCAATCATGAAACCTCAATCGCGGACGAGATAGGAGAGCAAGAACGGCATGAACATTTTAACAAACAATGAAGAGAAAAACAGCAAAAGCAACAACAAATGACAAGGGAAACACTGATAAAAGTGATAACAGCCTCAACCAAATTAGAACAAGAATAACAGATCTGGGAGCAAGGCCCAAGAGGCATGACACATTGCAGTCATGTTGTTTAGAGAAAAACCTGGATCTTCTAGCAGGAACACAACTAACTTTGAGTGCAGAAGAAGCGGATACAAAAACAACGTTATCCCCACATGAAAAGAGATGCTTACAATCAACCTTTGCATCAAAGAGATGCAACCAAAAAGAACCTAAACCTGACAGAGATACTACTCAAAAGAAAGCAATTTTTAGAACAAGGACAACACAAACGGAAAACACGTACATTGAGTCAAAGAGAAGTGGACAACACAATGTATGTAACAAAGGCAGTGAAAACAAGTCATCAGTAAATGAAAAACATAGTGGCCAAGAGAAGGAAAGAACAATTGGTGAAAATGGACAATTAGACGAGGAACCTGTCCAAACAGGTCGGAGCCACCTATCCATCGCGGCCAGAATGCAAATACATAATAATGTAATGGCAGCGTTATCCATCTCGCTGGCTCCTTACATGAAATTATATGAATCATTTAATGAAAACTTAAAGGATAACAATGCACTACTGGCCCTAATGTTAACAAAATTGTCGGCACAAGAAATCACTGCTCTAAAAATCGAAGCAAGGCTAAACCATGAAGCAGAAACATCTGCAGCATGGCAACGAAGGCTATTCGATTTGGCAAGCAGAGACAGACACGAGAAGTACCAACTAACAAGAGCAATGCTGGATTCACTTAAATGGATGCGAAAAACAACAGAAATGGCAGGAAGAAATCAAAAAATCACCAGCAAAAAAGATGAGAACAGAATAATAGATGTTATGGACGGCAAACAAGATTCAACAAAGAAACCTCAAAAACAAAAAAAACAAAAAAGAACCGATGGTACCACAAAAAGTGGCTGAATAAAAGGAAAAAAAACGAGGAGGTAGTAAAAAGGAGAAGACAGGAGACAGAAGTAGTAATAAAAGATCAAATCAAGAGAAATAAAGCCACAAATAAGATTCAACAAGGACTGGATGAAGAAGAAGCAACAGGTAGATCCCTAAGGCACAATGAAGACATCACTATTGTAATAGATGACAGAGGTAGAAGAGAGAAAAGCACATACAAGGATGTGCTATATCCAGTCTTCGGGGCAGTGCAAGGGTCTGGAATCATAAAAAAGAAAGGAGAAAGCGACAAAAGACAGCAAAGAAAGAAAGAGGAAGAAAAAGAAGTAAAAAACCTAAAAACATGAAAGGGGTCAGAGAAATTGAAACACAGGGGCCAGAACATTCTTTCGAAACATAAAAATGACTATTGACTGTGTAAAAAACCCTGATGGTGATACAGTAAGAAGAACACTGTCAAGTAAGACCTTTAAAAAAGGAAAGACAAGTGCGGATTGAAACCACAGAGGAAACCAGCGAGATGGACACAATGAATGACTCCAGAGACTTGATTGAAGATGCATCTTTTTATATTTCTGAGGTGGAAAATATCTCCACACAAAACAGAAAAGAAGGGCAAGAGAGACGACAAAAGCAGAAACCGCAAAACATCGAAATAGCGTAAAAGGAAAAAAAAGAAAGTGAGAATACTCAGTTTGACTTAGAGGAAGAAGAAACTGAGAAACGAAAAGGCTTTATAACAATGGATGAGAAAAGAAAATTAATAAACAATAAAAAGGAGTGGAGAGAAGAACAAGAGAAGAAACAGGAAAGAACAAGACCAAATAAAAACATATGGAATCCGAAACAACCATCCAGGGATCATCGAAACGGACAAGAAAGAAAAAGCATGCAAACATAAAAAGAAGAGTATGGTAATAAAACAAAGAATGTCTTAATTGAAAACATGCTAACAGAAAATGAAGATAAAAATCTGAATCAAAAAACGTGATGCATTTACTACACTTTGTACCACAAATAAGGACATTGAAACACAAAGACATAGCAGTGCTTGAATACACTGATTAAGAACAAGTCGACCGAGTGATATTGCACCTGAAGTTGAACTCAGCAAAAGAACTTATACTTAGAGGTAACCAACTGAAAAACGAGGATATGAAGTACAAAACCTAAATAGACAGGCAAAGGCAGAAGCTACAAACAAAGAAACAGATACTAAAAGACGGAAAAATCTACCAGTGGTCTCGCAAACAAACAAAAGAGAGAAGGAGAACCATCAGAAAAAATACTTTAAGATAACGGTGGAAAACCGAAACTCAAAGCTGAGGGAGGAGGAATGTGATGAAGAAAGAAAAGATGAGAAAAAACAGGAAATAAAAAAGAGAGCCTAAAGAGAGGAATAAGCTCGCAAGAAGACTTGCAGTGGTTGGCAAATTCCGTAGCAGAAGAAGGACAACATCAATAGCAAAACAAGGAAGAACAAACAGACCCAGATGTGGTGATTTCGTGGAAAACGAGAGGTTTTAAACACCTAAAGAACAAAGAAAATCAAGAATGTAATACCGCCACAATAATTTGTCTACAAGAGACATGGCTACGGGACCTACCACTATGCCAGAAATTCGACATTTGTAGCAACCCAGCAAGAAAAGGAATAGAAAAAAGAAAAGGAACCTCAGCAAGGCTTATCACTTTGATAAGGAAAGGACGAGGATGGCAAATAATAGCAAAAGGCAACCCTAATAGCTTCATGCAATGGACACTACTCCAAAATAAGAATAACAAAGATGGTGAAGAAAAACAAAAACACTGGTGATAAACGCATACTGGAACCCAGTAGGAATTACAATAGATGACATTTTAGATGGAATAACAGAACTAATGGTGGCCAGGTTGGAAGATGACCCTCAAATCAGGATAATCATATGTGGGGATCTTAACATAAGGTGTTCAAATGGCATGACACGCCTGAAGCAATTGAATATGGGCACCTCAGATGCAGCAAGATGGGTGCAAATGGAAAACGGACACAACCTACATATCTTAAATGGCCAAATGACGGGAGACATACACAGAGCACATACCTGGTCAAACGGGCAAATGAATTCAACATTTGACTACATCTGGGTAAATCTGCCAGTGTTATGTGAAACTGTAAGCCTTAATGTAGTGGAACAGGTTGATAATGACCATAATCTACTAAAAATGATATTGGGGAGAGAGGGAAAAAAGAAAGAAGAGACCCAAAGGAAAGGAAAGATAAACAAACTGGAATTGAATCCGAATGCCAATCGTCTACGGTTGACAAAGAAGGACATAATGACACTAAAAGGTCAGTTGACCGAGGACAGTAATGAACTGACGGGACAGCTATACTACGAGACATTTCTGGAGGTGTATGTGGGAAAGAAGACGGGTTTAAAAAAGACACAATAATCCCCTCACATAACCACTGTGTCCAACTGATGGAAAGAAGAAAACAACTAAGAAAGAAAGTAAGAGAAATAAAAAGAAATAAAAAGATGGTATACGAAGAAAAACAAAGAGAAGTGAAGAACAGACAAAGACAGTATAACAACCGGCTAGTTGAATTTAGAAATAAAAGAGCACAAGACCAGGGTGAGGCCATGATGAAGACACTGCAACAGAAATACAAGAGAAACCTGGGATTTAATAAATACATGTACATTGAACCAGCAAAAGAAGTTAATCTGTGGTGTCTCCGAACAAGAGTGGGGAAAGCATTATACCCAAGTATTTGCAGTGTTGGAAGAGGCTTTAGATCTGACAGAAACAATCCGGGACCATGCCTGGATGACAATGATGAATGAACAGGAAATAGAACTCGCAATCAGGAAACTGAAAGATTCATCAGCCACAGGGCCAGATGGCCTATCTAACATATATCTGAAAAAAGACCCTAGAACATGGGCAATAATAATAAACAAACTGATCAAAATTATTGTTAAACAAAGGACAATTCCAGAAATCTGGAATAAGAGCATAATAGTAGCAATCTATAAAAAAGGGCAGCGAGACAATCCGAATAACTACCAGCCGATATCCTTATTAGCGACAACTGGAAAGTTATTTGTCGCAGACCACCCAAAGAACCTAACAAGATAGGCAGAAGCAAATAACATCATAGACCCCCAACAATCTGGGTTCACGAGAATCAGTATGGACCTAAACCTCTTCATCTTGACAATGCTAAAAACAAATGCGTTAGAATTCAAAAGGGAACTGCACCTAGCATTCATTGACCTAAGTCAAGCATTTGACACCGTAAATAGGAGGATGCTGTGGGAAAAAAATAAAAAAGTGGAAATGTCCAGAAGAGCTATTGAAGCCAATAAGGGTGTTACATCAAAACACGTCAACGCAAATACGACTAAGTGAAGAAAGTGAATTGACACCAAAAGTAGAAATCAAAAAGGGTGTAAAACAAGGATGTCCCCTCGCGGCAAACGTATTTAAATTGTATATTGCGGATTTACCGGACATAACAACTAACATAAAACACTTTGCACCGAAACTAAACGACCAAGAAGTGGCATTAATGTGTTATGCAGACGATATAGTCCTATTGGACGAAACAAGAATTGGCCTGCAGCGGCTATTAACAAATTTGCAGAAATACATGAAAACAAACGACCTGGTGATAAATGTGGAAAAATCTAAGATCATGACAGTGGGTGGCAGCATTAAAATATCAACAGAAAATTCAAATGGGACTAGGAGGTGAACATCTGGAACAAGTGTCTGAGATAATGTACCTAGGAGTTGGATCTAATATCTCAAGAGTGGAAAATAACTGGGAAGACAACTTGTATAGGAAAGTCAAGAACTTAAGCTCACAAGGAAGAATAATAAGTGGAAGATTTGGGAAATTCTCCCTGACTCCAGTAAGAATGTTTTACGTCCAGAAGGTAGTTTCCTCATTAACACATGGAAGTGAAGCAGGAGTGAATTTATCCCACAACATCTGGCCCAAGTTGGAAAGTTGCTTTTGGAAACCATTATTAAAACTACCAAGAAAAAAACCTATAGTGGCAATCAGATCGGAGCTGGGTTTAGACTCACTAGACACAATAATGAAATGTAAATCCTTGGGACTAATGAGAAAATGTAGCGAAGAAAAGACGGCAGAAGGTTTACAAAATACTGGCAAAGAACGGCCAAGGAAAAAGCTCCACTTAAACCACTGGAAAAGTGAATGGAGTAGGATTCTTAGAGAACTGGAATCCTCAGATGATGAGTTGGTAACGAATCCCAACTGCGTAAAGGAAAAACTTTTAAGAAAGAGAGAAGCAAAAATGAAATTGAAAAATATAGGAAATATGGCAAACGAGCATCGGAAAAGAATTGTCCTACCTGAATACCTACAAAAATTCCCGTCGAACATTCACAGAAGCAAATTAATGAAAAACCGTTTAGGAGTTTATCCAACTAACAAATATAAAAACAGAACAGGAAGAAGAGGGATCAACAAAGGAAGTTGCAGATTCTGCTTAAGCAAAAACGAACAGGAAACACTGTTCTATCCGCTAGTGAATTGCACGGCAATAACAAAGGAGAGAAATCAAATGTTGAAAGGCCACATGACACCAATGGAACAAAGAAGCGATGAAGAACAGTGGGACTATTTTATACAAGGAAATAATCATAGATTTACTTGTGCAGGAATACATTTCCTGGAGAAAATTCTCAAAGACAAAAACTCAGAAACAGAAACCTAAACAAGCATAATTGGGAAAGGAAGGAGGAAATCAATGCTCGTGATAATGCAAAAACTCTGTTTTAAAGACAATGAAAATAAAGTGTGATAAAACGTTTCAAATGTAAATTAAATGTTCACAATAAAAATAAACAAATTACATGGTAATGACTGCTTATTCTGGGTTTCCAAGATGTGCAACTCATGATGTGATCAATGCACCCGGATAACCACAAAGAATACATGGGTTCACAACAGAGCTGAAAATATGATGGCTACTGGTTATACCTCTTCTTTTTAAATGCAAAAGAATGGTAATTCTGCTGGGATCCCTGCATCTCTCAACATGCATCAGGATTCTGAGGGATGTCATGGATGCCCATGATATGCACTTCTATTTTCGTGTTTATTACACAGCATCAAGAAAAACTATTTTTTAGCCCATCATGCATAGTTCCTGCTCCTCCCCTTTGCATGGCCTCTAATCATAATACTTCCTGCAGCCCTCCAGTCCTCTTCCTTTCTTGCTTCCCTCCCCTCTGGTATAGAGTGGTTGTCATCACGAGGAGCAGAGGGCAGCTTTCCTATGCAGTTTGAATACAATTAACCAAGTATCCAGTGCTGATTTAGAAAAAAGAACCTGACTTTGGGCCTGCTTCAGCGTTGAGGTAAAAAGGGGACTTGACTAAACCTGATATTTTGTTTGTGTGCGCCCTAGGTTACAGTTCCTTCATGTCCTTTGATTTATGCATGATGTCAGAGGGAAAGGTGAAGAAGTCAGTTAGACTCCCCCCTTGCAGAGTGATGCACCTATAGACTCTGTGGAATAGCAGGCCAAATTGGGCACTTTCATTAATAATTTAGTGGCAAAGGTATGCAGACGCAATATGGAGGCAAATGTGGGTTCAGCCATTAACATGTACATGGCCACATGCAGACGCAATATGGAGGCAAATGTGGGTTCAGCCATTAACATGTACATGGCCACAGAGGCCTTCAGTTTTTGTAAATCTGAGGCATTTGCAGTGATGTGGGGCATGGCAAAGAATTATGGTGAGGTACTTGAAAATAGGTTGGGCAATGGTGGAATTCCCATGAAAGGTGGCACCAAAGTGGTACCATATATAGATCAGCCAAACACCAGATATGGCTATGAACTTTCAGACCAGCAGCCGTATGACTGTGACAATTGCAGGAGGATCTATGTCAGGTGACCTTAGTATACCACATGGGCCCACTGGAGGAAGGGACAACCAAATTCCGCAGAAGAGAGATGCATTTTTATTTTTATTTTTTTTTTATTGTGATTTGATCAAATATTTCATCTTGTTCACATTACAAAATCAATCATTACATTTACAGGTTAAAAACATGTACACAAATATATAATAAGAATATAAGTGAAGTAAAATGAAACAACAATGAAATGAGACAATATTTCTGTTACAGTCAAATTATGTTAACAAACCTAACTCCTCTCTTTTTAATGACCACACAAGTTAATAGCAATTCAGATGCTGCCAACATCCTATCTCATAAATTATTAATTCCTAGTGAAAAATCATTTTAGCATAAAAAAAGCTCTAAAAAATGTACTGGATTAATGCCATTACCCAAACAAGAGGACATACGCTTCACTCGACATTTCAAATAATTGATACACTGTTTGGGACATTACCACATTATATTCTTCAATATCCTTGTGCTGTAACAAGGCAACATTTTTTTGCGATTGTTGACTCAATCTTCTTCCCACAAGGGAAATACTGTATGCTGTGCTAAGTAAAAAGGACTGTGACCAGTAATTTCCCTCACTGTGAGGCCCCAGGAAAACTGAACATTTGCAACATCTACTGGTGAAGTGGCCTTTCTTGGCAGGATTAAGAGCAAACCATCTGGGTTGTTTTTTTTTAATTAATCACTACGAATATGAAACTAAAGTAACTAAATTATCTGCTCTAGGCTCACTGTTTTGTGGGGAGTGATGGAAACTGATATTGAGTGGTGCAGATTCTTCCTGCTTGAATGATTGTCCCGGCACATACCCTTTTGGGGACTGGGTAGACCAGAGGGGGAGCACTTCTCTGCATCACGAGTAGTGGATCACTCAGAGGAGCCAATATTCAAACCACTTAAACATACACTCTGGAAATCATCGGAGAATATGTCCTCCCACACATAGATAGGTTTTCCCAGGTTTTCCTTCAAAGAAGGATCTAGGGAGAAGATTAGGGCAGAATGCCATAAGCCCTCTATGATCAGCAAGCAACATATGGTGTGCAATTTGGATCCAAACTCGATTGGCATAATCAAAACATTATGGCAAAGGCATATCCAAAGGTGTGTTATGCCTGGGTGATTTACTAGGGTCATCGACTGAATGTCCTGACCCTGGCAGAAGAAGTGTGGTTGACTGAGGAATTGCTATATACTGAAGTGATTTTAGGCTGGACTTGGAGAGATTGTTTGTGTCATGGGGCAGTGTCGCTTCTATTATTGAAGAGTGCAGAAAAGGGACACTCATGAAAATAAACACAAAGTTGTTTGTTCTAGTTAATACCCCATCCCAAAGGGAATCAGAGAAAACACTATTGTGGGGCAGTTTGATCAAGGAATCTGGCAAGTTGGTTTTGATTTGCACCATCTTGGATAGTGCCCAAACATCCCAAAGGAAGATGATTAAACTTTGGGTTTCTAACCAGGCTGATATATCTGGGTGTCATTCATCCAGCCTAGCACAAGCCATTTTCATGTGGCAACACTGGGCCATTGAAACTGAACTTTCATACTCCTTAAGGAATCCAGCAGCAACCAAGAGCCACAATCGCTTATTCACATGAGAGGACTAAGGAATTGGAGGAGCCAGCTGGATACTGGCCCGACCACATATGGGTTTAAGTATGCTTCCTAATCCTCATTTGCACATACCAGTGGAAATACAGTACAGTTCTCCCTGGGTTCTGGATACATTAGGAGGTATATCATAGAGTTCCTTAGTAGCATTGCCAACTGTGTCCTCCAGCCCCACTGAAGTTCAATTGACATCAGGATCAAGCAATCCAACAGGTGATATGTCAGCTACTGTTAATAAAAGAAATAGAGGTTTGAAAACAAAGCCCTTCTGATTTATTTTATCAGTGATATGTCTTGTCCTGAAAAAGATGTGTCATTCCTAAAAGTGTACAACCTCTGGTCCCTAAATCATTATGTCCTGTGTAGGTATTTCAGAATGGAGATGATTACATTGTTGAGAGACATGCTGATGCCCGATGACTGATTGGTTTGGTTGGACCTCAAGATCCATCTCCATTGCACTGGAGCAGAGGCAATTGCTGTGCTTCCAGTGGTGTCAATAACTGTTTCAGTTTTATACCCATTCCCTTTGGCTTGCCCTCAGTCTTCTGCTGTATTTCCAGGTTATTGCAGTAAAATGTCAATTTTTAATGACTCAAGGGTCTCAGGTTTTTGATCTACTGGGACAATATTTTCATCATGACTCATTCTCCGAAGGCACTGTAGAAACACCTCCAGCTCACAGTCAATTTATTAATGGCTTCTGCTTCCCATGGATATGGTGCACGGTATCAAGTAAAAACTATTGCACTCCCAAAGGTCCTGTTTCCTGTCTCTTTAAAAGGTGGGCAGGGTTGTAGGTCTTTTTTCAGCAACAATCCAAGTGATATTTCCAGCAGCCATACATTACTAATCCTTGCAAAGTTTAACATTCAAAAGCTAAGCAAAGGCACACAGTAGGTTTCTTCAGAAGAGCCTAATGAATTGTGCTTGTGTTTCCAACACATAGATGAATGGAATGGCCATGAAATCTTTGGTACAACTCCTGGTATTGTCTTAGAATTAAATGCCAGCCTCATTGGGTGCAGGGCTTGAAGCTTTTGGGTTTCCCAGGGTGGTGGTCATTGTCGCACAGGGAGTTACACAGACATTACATTTGTTTAGATGTTCTTACTTGGTCTTCTGCAGTCCTGAACTTTGGAAAGAACAGGTGGAATTGCTCCTTCACACTTTGGATGGTAAAGTAGTCAGCAATGCAATGTATCAAAAACTGGGGGGGGGGGCTCGAAACCTAGGCACCTCTAAAATCTGCTAAAGTTATGCAGGGATTTTTGTCTCCACCGTCAACTGTTGGTAAAGGCTGTATTCTTTCCCAGGGTGTCCAACTAAATTGTGATTGGTGATCACGATACTAGAAATACCCAGCAGATTGACAGCTCTTAACACGCCCTTCAGGGTCTATGGGGTTCACTCCTGATAACTATCTCAGTTTTTCAGTTGGAACACAGATCCAAGGGCATTGGTGACAGATGTCTTCTCACAGGTTTGAGCCAGGGTCATTGTATACACCGTACATCCATGTTTCATGATCTCCAGGGCTCTGCTTCAGGTCCAGGCATGGGCCAACCAGATGGGTATTATATCCCTGTTATGTCCCACTCAAGCATGATTCCCACTGATCTTTCAGCTGGCGCTAGACATTCCACGGTGAGTACCAAGAAATCCTGACATTTTGCAAGACCACAGTTGGGTGGCCCATCTCTTTGGAGGGCTCCCTGCAGCTGGTTGCTTGTCTAATATCAGGAAACATGGGGGCCCAAAGGACATTCCTGGCTCATCTTCAGCATTCATTAACAAGTGCTCATGGGCAGCTAGCACCCTTCAATCACATGAGTTGGCATGGGCATCCTGGGTTCACACTTGCTATTAAGGCTATCAAGGGAATTAGGATGCACATTATACTGAGTAGTGGTGCAGATCACAGAGTATGGCTTGTATGAAATGGTGAACTTGTATCGCCCTGCAGTATTAATGTATAATAACATGGTGGATGGGTTCCTAGTGGATGAATATCCATTGATGTGTCAGTTGTGGAAAGGTGTATGCACAATGACTCCCCCAATTCAGTGATAGTCCCGTCCCTGGGACATTAGATTGGTACTTATTTCTTTTGAGAAAAGGCCTCTCAATGGCCCTCTCCCTCTTAAACATCTACCAGCAACACTGGTTACACTGATGTGCCTGTTTGCATTCCAAAATGTTACAGATGTTTGTGTCTAGGATTTAAAATTTTGAGTTTTTCCAACTTCTGTTGTGTCTTTCTATCTGTATGGTTGCACTAAACCTTCATTAAAGGTTATTGATTTTTCTGCTTGTCCAAGAATTCACAGTTGTTTGTATTCCAATGAGTAAAGCTGTAGGATCAGGCAAACGCTGCTTTGAAAATATCATTGTGCCTTGCTTCTATATTTCCAAAGACCATGTTCCCTGGTTTCATCCCCTACTTGGGCTAAATGAGTGAAGGGTGTCAGGGGTTGCATGGATTCTATGGTGATCATGGCTACTGTAGTCTCCCATGAGGATGGCTGAGGTAGATACAGAAATGTCCTGGCCTCACTCTGTCAAGGGTTCTATGGCGTTTAAGGCTCTTTGGTCAAGGGACCCGAGCATATTCTCCTATTGTGAATGCTTTAATGGCTGTGTTTTCATGACTTTGAAATGTGCTTCATAGGAGCCCCGTGCCATGCATTAAAATTCCAATTGGTCCTAGTTAGCGACAGACTGCTATTATTATATTAATGATACACAGGCAAGTATTATCCCTCCCGTTATTAGCCCATTCTCTATATGTGTTATCTGCTCATCTCTCTAGATCCTGGGGAGCCCAAAGGGCAGACCTTTTTCTAAGCTGACAAGACAGATCATGGATGATGGATTAGCCCGTCGTCTCCTTCTTGAGTATATCTCGGGTGCTTTGGTTCCACAGTGAACATGTCGTCAGCCGAAAAGAGGAGGACTGGAGGGCACTAGGAAGCCCTTATGGAACACCCTACTATGATTGGAGGATAAGTAAAGAGGAAGCAGAGTAGCTATGGATGACAACAAGAAGCGTATAACACTCGCCTCCATGTCACAAAAAGAATCACAATTCTCTGTCTCTTTCTCGGACTTATCAAAATGGTGACACAGACAGAGATATTTTCAGATACCTGTATGAAGTGGGAAAACACTCAGGGGTAAATCTAAATAAAATGCAAATTGCATTCACTTGACCACCAACTTGCTTGCGATTGGGTTCCCTGCTTGAACTGTTCAAATTTAAATGAAAGAGTAAAACAAGATGAATTTATTGTTGCTTGTTAAACGTGTTAAATTGACTCTCTGATTTGCAAAAAAGTAAACATGGCCTGCTCATTAGCAGGCGCTAGTTCAAGACAAACTTCATATGAATCCATTTGTTTTACCCCTGTATGAAAATCTTATGCAGGCTTACAATTAAGCACTTAGACAAGAATGAGGAGCAAAGCACCATGGATATAACTAAAGGTATGTGCTCTTCATCCACCTCGAGTCATAAAGAAAATGGGGCAGAGTGGAAAATGGAGGTGTAAAACCAAAATGTCTTAGGTTTAGGCCTCCATTTTCTACACCGTCCAGAGCAATATGAGCCAACAGGGCACATTACCCACCCTGTTCCTACTCCTCGTAGAGAACTTTAGTGACTTGAAAAATGTTGTTCTTCTCTACTGGCCATCTGTGAATGATGATCACATATTGGTGCATGGTTTGATTGACAGCTCAGGAGAATGTTGATGAGTTAGTTGGTGTGAATGTTTCTAATGTATCAGTTTGGGGCCTGAGCAGGAGCGTATGAGGATGGCTGGTGGGTGGTCTCTAGGTATTTAACTGAAAAACAACTAAAACCTACGTACTTATTTATGTAAGTACAATAAAGTGTATCTGGATATCTAAACCAAGAGGCTCACATTGTGGTAATGAGTTAAGAAGAACCAACAGGACTGCAAGCAAACAAGAAAACAAGTAAGGGGAATTGTGCTGTGAGGGGGCAGCACAAAACAGACAACCCATCATCCCAAAAGGTGCCATGCATCCTCTAAGGGTAGTGTAAAAGAAACATAGAAAATGGGGCACAAGATAAATGGAGCCCAAGAATAGGGATGGACAAATTCAGTCATAAGTCTCCAATGTTTGTCTCCTTCATCCCTTCCCTTGTCTCTCCCTAACTGTTCTATGCACTTGCGCTATCAGAAATATCGCCAGGCTGATTATTATAGTTGTATTCTTCACATTCTAATTTGTTTCAAGGACCTGTAAGAATGTAAATGTATTCCTCCCATGTTCCCTGCCTCCTTGAAGCATTCACAAACACATTGTGTATAGGCGCTATACAAATAAACAATGCTGGATGATGCTTCGAGAGAGACAGCGGAAATAGAGAGGAGGTCAGGGCTTTTGTTCCACACTCCATTGGAGGCCTTGGCACAATGGGGCAATTGGCCATCAGGCATTCAGTGTGTGGAGGAGGTCTTGGAGAAGCTGGAGGCGGTCAGGTGCCGGCACGCAGAGGAAGGCACACTGGTGGAGACTTTCTTGATTTGGACACCGGCAGTGAAGCAGCTCGGAGCTCCAGACATCTCAGCGACCAAGCTTAAGTGATGATGTCACTTGAACGTGGCGGCACAAACCAACCACACCAACACGCACCAGGAACGAGAGCATATTGCAGAACCAGGTCGCAAATGGAAAAACATGGGAAAGTATGAAGCTGACCTCTGATTGTCGGGTGATGGGCACCCCACTCATAGGGGGAAAACAGAGTGCCCTGTTAAGTGAACAAACGTGTTTCCAAGTAATTGATTAATGCAAGGTACTGTTCTAGATGTGGGGGTGATCATCCATCTACCCTTGGCAGAATGTGCATTAGTACAGCACTCTAAAAAAATGTTATTCAAGAAATGTGTTTAGGATTACCACTATCGGTTACGTGTTTTGAGTATATGTTTTAGGTGCAGGCCTCAAAAAGAAAAAGGGATAATGAGCTAAAAAAGAATAGGTTGGACAGTCGGGACTATAAACGCAACCACTAGAAGCGGCAATAAGCGCAATTACTTGGAGTCACTATAGGATTCATTATATATATGTGGTTATGTTTGGACATTTCAATTAAGTGGTGTTCACATTGTTAAGTACTGCTCCAGGAGCTACTACATGCCAGTTTGCATTTCACTGTGGGATGTGTTTCGGGTGCGGGGCACATGCTGGTAAGTATGCAGGCTGTTGAGCGTGTGCCTCATATACATTGAGTGGATGTGTTTTATGACAAGAGAGTCATATGTGAGTGATTGTGGTGTGTTTGCAATGTTAACATGGTTGTCACTTGTAATAGGAGTAGTGTTAGGGTGCGTTTGCATGGGATGGAGCTTTGTCATGCATGTTAGGTGACAGAAGCAGTTGGACATGTTTATTACGCTGACCCTTTGTGTGTTAAATATTGGTGGGTGTTTGTTAGTTGGGCTGTTCTTTGAAGAATAGTGGAAGGCTGTCCTACGTGGACACGGCTTGTGTTGCACTAGAGTCTGTGCAACATCACTCTGGAGAATGTTAGTGAAGTTTGGAGGAGGGTTGTCTAGCATGACATTCTGCACCCAAAGTAGTGGTGCATCCTAGTTCACTTCTTTGACAACCTGTGGTTCCCCTGTGGTTCCAAACTTGCATTACCCCTCAGCTTGTCCAATATTTCTGCATAGCACATTGCTTGTGCAGTGGGATTTAGTTCGTAGGTTTTAGGCAAGATGAATGGGACTAATGTATTTGTTTGTGTTGTTGAAGAATTATTGTGTAATGTCTGTAAGGAACAGAGATGTAGTGACTTTACAAATGTTATCCTGTCCTACTGGCCATCTGTGAATGTTGTTGTACTCTTGGTGCATGGTGTGATTGGCAGCTGAAGAGAATGTTGATGAGTTCTTGAGTGTGAATGATCTGAATGTGTCAGTTGGGGCTCTGAGCTGGAGTACATGAAGATGGCCGGTGGGTGGTCTGTATGTATATGACTTAAGAGAAACTGGAACTTATGTATATACGTACAATAAAGCTTACCTATACTTCTAAATCAAGAGGCTCAAAAATGGTCTGTATCTGGACCACCATCAATGCACATCCTTCTACAGGAATCCATTCTAAAATGACACAGATTTAAGCAAACACACAGAGATTTGGTGTCAGTGTGTTTTTACACCTCTGTTCGATTTTGAGAGCATCTCAAAAGTATATTCACTGTGGTTTCACATTGTGGCTATTAGTGGAACTTCCTTCCGTGCATTTCCAATTCCTTTGTCAGTTTATTTGAAATTCGAGTTGTTGTTATCTCACAATAATAAATCGCCAAATGTATGTTTGTCCGATGCAGGTATGTGCAGTAGAGACTGTCTGATTTGCCTGTTGTCACTGCTAGAGGGAACTGTTGGCTTATGAATACATTACTTTCTTTTTTAAGAGGGCTTTTTGCCCGTGTACACGTGCCTTTCCACTAGTCAATTATAAAGCATGAAGTGTGTACAGATTTCAAAATTCATTATATTTATTAGCTTTTTTTCCGAACTCTCAACTAGAACAATGTACTGTTCAAATTTTGTATTTTTGGTTTAGTTTAGTGGTTTGTATGTTTGCCTGTTCTATTATAAACACAGGTCTAAAAGTCCCAGAATACAAAGAAAATATACATAACCTCAAGGGCAGAACTTTCAAACGAATGATACAGAGCAGGGGTATGCAAACATTGGCTTTACAATAGTATACGTATAAGTACTTTAATTTAGGAATAAATCCGCTTGCATTGTGGTTGCTAATTAACAAGATCAGCCCAATATTGTACACATCCTCAAAATCCATTTGTGTTTGATGTACACTCTTACTGCTGTAGTCTGTCTCTGTATTGTACTGCCTGGAGGTATGTAAAATGGAACGTGTTTCAGTCGAAATGTTTAACAAATTGAATGCCCAAGAAAACGGCATTCACGTTATTGTCTACCCTGATGTGCTGTCATGTCCTACTGCCATTCTCTGGAAAACGGCTGCAATCCTGCATAAGAAAGTATTGCATTTTTTAATGTAGTTAAATTATTTAATTTCTAAATAAACAATAGTCTTTTAAATACATATTGTGTCAGATTAAAATGTGTTCTTTCATTGTTAAACGTTTCAGCATATTTTGTCATTTTGTATTCTGCAGACTTTTTTTCTCAAGAACATGCTGTTTCGCTTGTACACAAGACACGTGATGCCTCGACAGACAAGAACCCTATCCTCGTGACACAAAAAGACACATGGCCAATAAGGAGGGCATTGCCGCAGAGCCACAAAAAAGTCAAAAAACAAGGCAGGTGTCTGAATAAACCTACTGATCCACCGATATTTCAAAAAGGCTGTTGCAGTTACCAGAAAATGAGGTGAAACAAAGCAAAACAAAGTCCATACTTTTGGTTTCAAAGTAGGAAATGCATTGTCATGTGTTAGACATTAACAGTTGGCCAACTATTGCTATCATAAGCTGAAGTACGCTTTTTGCAATAAAGATCACAGCTATTAACACAGCCAAGAGGCACAGAGAAACATCTCCAGGGATGCTGACACACCGAACCCAACCATTTCACAGCACACCCACACACAAACATAGGGCCCGATTCATGGAATATTTGCCCAGTTCAAAGTGAGTTTGCACTGCTGAAAAGTGACTTTGCACTGTTGACACAAACCCTGATTCATGGAACCGTGCAAAGTGTATGTTTGCCTTGCAAAGTCCGAGCAAAGTCAGCTCGGAGTCATTTTTGTAGTACAAAATTACTTTGCCCGGACTTTGCACGGCAAACATACACTTTGCACGGTCCAATGAATCAGGGTTTGTGTTAGCAGTGCAAAGTCAATTTTCAACAGTACAAATTCACTTCGAAATGAGCAAATATTCCATGAGTCGGGCCCATAGTGTGCACAAACAATCACACACGCACAAACTGCCATAGTATTATGCACACATCACCTCTACAATGCACACAAACTACTGTAGCTCTGTATGTGCACACACACTGTACTGAGCATGGCATCTGACAAGCACACTTTCCATGTCACTGCACTGCACAAATGCACTTCCCTGTTACTGTGTATGCACACATACACACATGAACACACATGCACAATGTCCCATCACTGAAAACACACACACACACACTGTCCCAGGGCTAAACAAGTGCTGTCCCAGTGCTGTACTTCACACAATCACATTCCACCAGAACTGCACTACACACACACACACACACACACACACTCATATGCACCACTAATATCACTGCACCGCAAGCACACATACACACACACACTACCCAACATGCACATACCATTGTGGCACTGCAGCCGTGAACATAGAACCCAGCCTTAAACACAAGCACACACATGCAACGCCTAATTGCACAGAACCACACACAGCACATGTACTGCACACCAAAACGGCCCTCAGCATCACACAACACACAACACACATATGTTATCAAATCACACACCCGCAAATGCACATGCACCATATCACTGCACTGGCTACTTCACACCTCAGCACTGTAAACAATACGCACAAACATTCCATCAGCACTGCACTGAAGACATGCCATATTCAGCAACTCAGTGGACACACACACAATGCCTCACCACTGCAATGCAAACACTCATAACAGCCCCAACAGTATACTTCATCATTACCCTCACACACTGTACCATTCCAACACACCACTGCATACAAACACCCATGAGTGCACCGCTGTACTGCAAAGTAATGGCACACTACCCCATTACCAAATAAATTACTAACACCAGCAGTGCACTGCACACACTTACACAAACACATACACATGAACACACATACCCACACAACCCATTCACATGGATGCATATACAAACTTCCCCCATGGTCACATACACACAGCTCATATTGCCACGCATACATATACCCCACATTGAATATGGCCTTACAGTGCTAAGTGGGCACAGTACAATCTGGGCTTACAGTACCTGCTAGTGGCCATGATATGGTAGTGTATGGTATACAATTTATAGAGTGCGATCTAAGGCTAAAAGGCCTCCAGGTGCTAGGAGAGCTGACAAGTTGGGAGACCACCAAGAGGCAACCAGAATTAAAATAGGTGAGTTTTAAAAGTGTACGAAACCAGAGATGGTCAACATTATCTTGAACATAGGCAGAAAGAGTGTGGGCCAATACCAAGAAAGAACATCCTCCTCTCCGAACCCTGTGGTACCTCGGAATTCGCGACAAAATGTATGAAGATGAACAAAGAGTTCCGGAGGGCCTGTAAAAGGGTCAATTTAGAGCGAAGATAATTGGCACCAGCGTTGTGAATGGCAAGGTGCGTGATACAAAGTTTATTTAAATGAATGTGGCTCTTTACAGGAAGCCATTGCAGCTGATGTAGAAGACCCTGAGAATGAGAGAGTCTTGAGTCCCCCAAAGCCAGTCGAACTGCCGAGTTGTGCAGGATCTGCATACGTTGGAACAGAAAAGATGGTTGGCCCAGGTAAATACCATTGCAGTAGTCTAAGCACCCCATAATAAAAGAGGTCACTATTTCATGTATACATTTGTAAGAGTGCACTTAATCTGTGGGCATCTAAGTACTAGTTACAGTTTACTCAGTTAAAACAACACTTAGCAGGTGGTGAGGCTGCTTATGCAACCGGTGGGCTTTCAGTCCTTTCCGGAACAAGTTGTAGGAAGGCTTGGATCTCAAGGCAGGGGGGAGGGAGTTTCAGAGTTTGGCAGCAGGGTCAGCAAAGCTGGAGCCACCGGCTTTGGCCTGCTTCAACCTTGGAATGCATAGGTGCTTGGCGTAGGTAGTACATGTGGGCCTGTCAGCAGCTGGTTTGTAGAGTCTGTGGGCCAGAGTCTGTGGGACCCATTGCCATAAGAGCATCTGACACTTCTTTGATAACTATGACTAACTATGAACAATGGAAATTGTCCTTCACAACAACACTACAACCCAAAACACAAACACATTAATTGTCACAGAACTGCTGTACATGCACACACATGCACACACACACACACACACACACACACACACACACACACACACACACACACACACACACACACACACACACACATAAACACACACACATAAACACACCCACACACACATACACACCAGTACTCCATATATATCAGCCCAGCACCACACTGCACACATAAATGCCACCCCAACATTGTTCTTGACATGCACATATGAACACACACACACACACACACACACACACACATAACTGCACAAAACTGCATGACATGTACAAATTGATCCTAGCACCACACAAACACATTCATATCCCACACCACAAACATTCTCAACCACCTCCCCAGGACATTGAGTCTTATAGTAACTAGGCCCAATGCAATGTTGGATGACAGTCTTTGCTTGTGGCCGTTGCATTATCTGGCTTTACCATGACAATGAATAATGGAGTGTGCCCTTGCAATGCAAAAAAAAGGCATATATGAGTCAGACATCTCTGTGCTAAACTGGCAGAATATTATCTGGCATGATTGTGCTCAGTGGGCATAATTGATCCTGGCAGTAATGTGTCAATAGTTTGTGCACACATCTTGTACTTCTATTGTAACTGGGTATACATGATCTTGGCTGTACTTTACTACCCAGACATAATGGTACTGCTGCGCTAACTGAGCAAGGTAGAACATGGCACTGTTTTGCTAACTGTGCATAAACTTGACAATGCTGTGAGCACTGGTCAATACATGACAACAGCACATTTCATGGGATTTGTATGGCAAAAACTGGCAATGGTTGAGTATGTGGGTGTTGACAATCGAAAATGAAAACTGTTTGAGTACCAGTGCTTATATGGATGTCACCTGGCACATGATAGAATTACCTGGCATATGTTGTGAACACCAGAACACAGCACACCAACACCTCAACCATTATTCCACATCTTTGACTTATGTTGGAAGTAGCTGGTGAATGGTGTGAGTACCTTGACATAATATGCTAATACCTATGCATTTTGAGTATATCAGCAAAATAAATGGGCTTTGCCAATCCCTTGTCAATTGGCTCAGAATATGCTATTGGTACCAATCTTATTTGTTTCTTGTCAGACCATGTTATGTTATTTTAATGACCAAAGATGCCTTAATAAGATTAGAGGTTGCTGAAATGTGGTGCATTGTTCCCCTGCGGACCGTGATCCCGTTTGTGGTTTGCATACGGAAAGGATGAGCAAACATGAGGGAAAAGGAGAGGAACTAGATTGCCAAGGGAAGGACAAATGGAAAGAAACAATGGGTTTGAGGCAGAGGCAAATATGGCTGCGATAGTTATGGTGCATGTGTATTAATTAGTGATGGATCAGATGGCATGCTGATCAGAAGAGATGCAATAAAACATGCTTGTATAGCCACGAAATGCTTGTGATAGCCGAATCTCGAGCTTTATAGATTGGTACTGGAGATAATCAGTGAATTATTGTGTGATAGACTTGAGCGTGCCCTTGAAGTACTTTGGCACACGTTTGGCTTTATTATTAAGTGCAAGTGGATAATATAGGCAAGCTATGCTTATTATAATATGCTACTTGGCTGCAGGCATATATTAAGTGAATATGTCTATAAAAAGACTTACAATGTATGGGGCTTCTTGGTTTCTAAGTGAATTATTGGTCATAATCATTGTGTGAATATATTGCCACCAAATGAACCCCTTATGCCCTTAATTTTGTCTAGCAATGCCCCTTAAAGGCAGAAAAGTGACTCCCCCACACATAAAGATGGGATACAGGACTGGTCATGCAAGTCATCTAGACAGAGATACAAGTCCTTAAATCATGTATGAAAGGCACAGCTGCAAAATTACAAATATTAAACTATAAATGGTCCTCTTTTAAATCGAGAATAAATTAAGTAGAGAGAAGGGTTTGTGGTGCTGAGGATGTAACAGGTAGAGTGGCTACACTCAGAAATACGGTTAGCTCTCTACAGAAACACACAGAAAATCTTGAAAATAGGAATAGGGGGAATAATCTACAGATTGTGGGCCTTCTGGAAAACATTGAAAAGGAAATCCCCAGCCAATTCCTATACTACATGTTTCCTATACTCCTGGAGATTCCAGCATACATGCAGTTCAATATTCAAAGGGCTCATTGCGTAGGACCCATAATCTCAACGCACAATGCTCCCAGAACTCTAATCTTTGCCTTACTGGCCGACTCATTATGGACAAATCAAAGCAAAAAATGCAGCTCACGTGGGAAGGCTCAATATCTTTATATCTTTATATTGCGGCGAGAAGAGAAGAAAAGGATTGCTGATTTTTAGACCTGCTCTAAGACAATTAAATGCCAGATATGGACTCATTCATACTGCTATTCTTAAGGTTACTCTTAATGGCCGTACATTCACCTTCCAAAATCCAATTGTACTCCGAAACTTCATCCAGAGCCATAGACAAGAGGAAATGGTTGTATCCAGGCCACATAGTTATACTCAAATTTGTGGTATGAAGACAATGTCAACACGTGACTTTCTCGCCCGAGGGGACGCTGAGTGAGCCTTTTTTGGGTCTGGCTCTTCACCTCTACTTTTCATTGTTTCAATCCCAACATATATTGTAGTGGCTAATTCTCGTTAGCCACTACTACTTTCAAGGTCATCTGTTCTACATGGGAGTTACTGAAATCCATGTTGTTTTCGTTTGTCTACCCTTCCCCTTATGTGTCTCTCCCTCTAGTATATTAATGTAATTACAGATCAATTCAGCATTGCTCTCTGAATGGCTATCACTTAGGTTTGCTATCCATTATATGACACCATATGTTCATGTACTAAATATTCTATCTTTGAGGGCCACACTTTTGTTTACATCCACCCAATTATATTTTATGTCCTTTAATATAACCTCATGGAACATTAAAGGATTGCATAACCCTATTAAAAGGCAGAACGTGCTTTCTCATCTCAATCAAGCTAAACCATCCATCGCATGTATACACACACAGGCTGAAACTGCTAAACTGAGACACTTATGGGTGGGCCAAGTTTTCTCTAGTGCAGCAAAAAGGAAAACAAATGGAGTTGTCGCTCTTATAAATAAACATTTTCAATGTAAGGTCATAGCTACTGAATCAGATGAAGTGGGAAGATGGTTACTTGCCGAATTTACTTATTGAATCCAAAGAATACTCTATTTTAAATGTTTATGGCCCAACAAATGCCGACACCGCATTCTCGATTCAGTTAAAAAAATATCTTCCATTCCAGGCCTAATAACCTCATTGTATGTGGTGACTGTAGTGAGATTATAGATGCCTATCTTGATAGGAGATCCAATGTATGGTTCATGATAACTAAATCGCACTCGCAATTTGCCAACTTTGTGTCTGAATTAGGTCTAACTGATGCATGGCGTATGACTCACCCCTCTGATTTGGAATACACTTTTTATTCTAATCCTCACAATGCCTTCTCAAGAATTGACTATGTTTTAATTTCTAAATCTATGACTAATTGTCTGCTAGATGCCAAGATAGAATGTATCACCTTGTCAGACCCTGCACCTGTTCACATTCAACTCTCGCATCCACAAAATGTATATAAATCTAGTAGATGGAGATTGAATCCAGCTCTCTTGAAAGATGAACAATTTACACAATTCATCCAGCAGCAGCATATCATTTCTTCTCAGAAACTCTGAGTGCTGACACCTCCATTGTAAATAACTGTGATTGCTATAAAGTTGTACTCAGAGGACATCTAATCTCTTACACTGCTACTAAAAAGAAAAAACGTAAACAAGAAAAAGATGATATTCTTAAAACAATGGGCCTCATTCCGAGATTGGTGGTAGTCATGGTGCTATTTGCGCTATGACTGCCATCAATAACGGGTCCGGCACCGGTCTAGTTCAATAGGGATTTACCGGTGTAGTCCGACCTTTGCGGGACCGGTAAATCCCCATTGAAATGCCATTCCCCATTCCCATTTGAGCCCCCATCGACCTCAATGGGAATGGGGAGGGCGGAAATAACGGCTTGTGTATGTCAAGTCCGTTATTTGTGCCCTAGTACCTTAACGGGTCACGTCCATAATGCCTGGTCAGACCAGGCGTTATTGGAGGGACCCGCTAAGGGACCTTGTAGTAGGGCGGTAAGGGGTTACCGGCAACGGTCTCCTTACAGGTGCCCGGTATCCCTTACCGCCTCACTCATAATGACCCCCAATGACATCGTTAGAATCTAAATATATACATACCAACTCAGTTTCTATCTTTCAAAAAATTGCTAAACTTCGAATACAGTACAATGATATGGCCACACAATATCCTGTGCCAATCTTCCAAAATATAAATCAAAAATGTATCACTTCTCTAATAAATCTAGCAAATCCCTAGTGTCTTATCTTAAATTAAAAAGGTAAAAAGCCAAGATTGTAGTTATCAAAGACCATAATGGTAATCGAGTCTTCTCCCATAAGGGAATCATACACACATCCTCACTTTTTTATCAAAAATGATATACTTCTGAAACTTTGTCTAACGATGCTCAAGATCAGGATTTTCTTTGGCATGTACACCATAACACATATTCAAAAATAGATCTCCTAGCATTAAATGTCCTTATTACCTCCAATGAAATATATAATGCTATTAAGGGCCTCAAAGAAGGTACAGCTCCTGGCCCAGATGGCTTTCCCACTGACTTCTTTGTCCACTTTAACAATCTCTTAGTTCCTAAACTCAATGAACTAGTCACTCTATTCATCACAAATGAAAAAAGCAACAGGAACCTTTTCAGAAGCTGTGTTAATCATATTCTGTAAACCTAACAAAGTTCCTGAACTGACCCAAAATTACAGACCAATCTCCCTAATTAATACAGTTTGTAAAATGTTAACAAAGATTCTAGCAAATATACTTCTACCTATTTCCCAAATGTAATTAAAGGTGATCAAGTAGGTTATGTTAAGGGATGATCATCATAAGCCAATATTAGACTTTTTATTGATATTCTTGATACCATTCCCAAATCTACTGACCCTTGTGCGGCCATAGCACTTGACGCAGAAAAAGCTTTTGATAGGGCAGAGAGGAATTACATGTTTAAAGTTCTAAAATGGCATTGGATTAACAATCCCTTCATAGCTATGGTTAAAGTACTGTACTCTAACCCTAAAACAGCAGTTTTTATAAACAGACAAATGTCCTCCTTCTTCCCATTATACAGAGGTACACGTCAAGAGTGCCCCCTCTCCCCACTTCTCTTTATTCTTGCGCCGCAGCTTTTGCTAGAAACAATACGACAAGAGGAAAATATGACAGGTATACATTTTAGTGGAATTCAGATTAAGGAGCTGCTTATGCAGATGATGTATTCTTGGTTCTGAATATAACACACTCATGTTTACAATATTTATTTAACATATGCTCCTTAGCATCAGCATACAAGCTCAATGACAGATAAGTCAGAAATCAGACCACTTAATTTGCATTGTACTAAATATCATATTCAATTCTCTCGTATGAAATGGTGTCCCAGAGGTATGAACTATGGAGCCATTCACATATCATGCTCCATCTAAGATATTATCAAACATAATACTTCAACTATCCTAGTCAGAGTAAAGGAGCTTACTAATTCATGGTACCCTCTTTATTTATCATGGTGGGGTAGGCTAGAATCCGTCAAAATTATGATCTCCCCAATAATACTGTATTTTCTATATATGCTCCCAATCCTATTCCCCCCTTCTTTCTTTAAATCACTGGATTCCTGTATTCTCAAATTTCTCTGGTGAAAAAAGAAAAGAAGAATTTCTCTATGTAAACTTAAAAAGCCACGAGCTAATGGTGGAGTGGGCTTCCCAGGATTTAAAAAGTATCATATGGCATTTGTATTACGGCAAGCACAACTGTGGTTCATTCCTACTAACTCTAATGTGCCTAACTGGCTTCTTTTAGAGAGAGCAATGGTTTTCCCCAATACTCTGGCTCATTGCCCCAATATCAAGAGAAACCAATAAACTCTTTACTAGTATTAGCATTAATCTGTCTGTCCAATATCTTTGATCTTACTTATTTCAACCTATTACAAAAAGATCCACGTTTATTTCACAATATATTTAGATGAACCCCTTAATAAAAGTCAACAAAATAATTATCTGTTGGAAACAATGGCTCTCTTTGGGTATTAAGTATTTCCAACAACTATTTCCTCAAGGTGCTCCACTCACCTTTAATGAGATTGTAACTAAATTCTGTTTGCCAATGTTATTTAGGCAACAATATTTGAGTTTGATTATGCAAAAAATTATGATTTGATAATATGGATTAAAATTGAAAGCCATTGTTGGAAATCAGTTTTGAACTTCCAAAATCACTACCAATGGCAAAACTACGCTGTGAACTGGGCATCCCATCATTATATGGAATGTATAAATGGAAGCTGTGTGCATTGCATTGGAAATTTCTTGAGGAAGAGACAAAGGAAACTGTGCTGTCTGTACTGGCAGCCTTTATGAAGGAAGCAAATCAACAAGAAAATGTATCAATCACATTCTTCATGAGGCAAATATATCGGAGGACTTGTTACTGCAAAACCCATCATATGCAAAAATGAAAATGTACCAGCATGACTGGTTTATAACAATGGCAAGTGAGAAATCTTACAAATCGATGAAATGCTACACATAAGCTTGGTGGTCCTTTTTGTGGGCTAAGTGGGTGAGGACCAAAGATCAAAGATATCTGTAACGGTTCCACACTAGCTTCCCTCCCTTGCACCTGCACCTAAACAGGTGTGACCATTTTCATACCACGAATCAAAACAGGAAAAGGAGTTTTAACTACGCCTTATGCCATGATCAAATACATATTTTAATAATTTATTTGTACAAAAAACATAATTTATTTTAAAAAAACACACAATAAAATACATTCAGTATTGTGTACTCGTGAAAAGTAAATAAAAGCAACACATAATTCATCAACAACACCTTTTTTAAATTTTTTAGGGAAGGTAATTGGTGAGGTTAGTATTGTATGGTCTGGGGCATATATTATGTTATCAGCCCCTTGCCTACTATAGAACGAAGATGGAATTATGGCCTTGTATGTGTCAACACTCACTGGTGTTTCTAGGTCCATTTAGCAACGCAATGTGTTCAGGTGATTTCTAATCACGTAGCTTTGTGGGCCCGTCTTCAGGACATTTTTCTTTGTTTGTACACACATTCATGTAACAATAAACTGTTGTTTTACATTCATCTTATTTTGGAGCAAATACAGCTGTAAAAAACGAAATATGTTATTGGTTACTAAAAACAGGGTTATGAAAAATGGCAGTCCCTGTCTAATGGTTGGTAGATTTGTCACTAACCTTATATTTCTTAATATGGTGCGGTGGGCCCCTTCTAGGCACGTGTATCTGGTAGTGGGCCATGGCGTGAGTTAAATTACACACTCATATCTTCAATCTTTTGCATCCAATTTATGGCATCCTATTTATATAGGACAAAGGAAGAGCAACAATGATTCTTTAGGATCTGAACTTTATTTTGCTTATTATTAGCAATATGAGAATTTAAATGAATATATTTGTTTACCTTGTTGTAAAAACGGGGGAGTTGAATGCAAAAGTCGCCTCTGGTGTTGTCAGTTGACAATTTTTCGTTCCTCTTTTGTCCTTTAGGGATATCGAATTATTGCCATACAGGTGTCACTTCACTCACTCCGTATTTGTGTCTGCAAATTAACCATAGTTGTTTACAACTCTTGTGGTTATGTTTTTTAATAAGGGGCAGGCTTCATTATCTTAAGGATCAGTCCGACTTACTTTTTCCTTAGTCCGGGTGACTCCCAGCATTTCCTCTGCGTTCTTCTTACAGAATCGAAGTGATCGCGGGGTCACGTGACGGATGTCTTTTTATTTTACACATGATGACGTCACATGTTCTTTCCCGGCATGCCGGCATCTTTAAAGTACTAATGAAAGTACAGGTTTTGGGATGAACCGTCTAGTTACTGGCCATGTTATCTACATTTTTTCATTTTTTTTTAATATATACTAGGCACATTTCTTGTTTTTGTGGCGTATCGTTAGGTGCTTTTAGTAAAGTATAACAGTTTTTCTGATTAAGTGGCCGGAAAGTTATTTCACAACTCTGCAATGTTACATCTATTTGTCTTATGGACTTTTCTTTAGTATCAGCAATTTGGACCCTGTGGCATTCTCTTTTGAAACATAACAAAAGGGAGATCCAATGCTGGTTCTAATATTCAGATGAAACTTCCATAGTGCTCACATGAGTGCCTGCTATATATTTAGTAATTTTAAAGGGTCCCCTTCTTATGTAAGCATTTTAATTAATAAATAAGCCCCACTCAATGGCAATATTTAGCCCATCTTTTACAGCATTTAACTGGTAAATCCATTTTTGTTCCAACTTGCGTAGTTTCATATCTCGATCACCACCACAGGGATGTGCTGGCACAGTTTTGATTATGAACCAAAATATGTCTTCCTGATTATGATGTGTCTTTGTATAATATGCCACCAGTGGTTTGTCTGCTGTGGCATTTTTCACGCATAACATGTGCTGAAAAATCCTTTCTCACACCAGTCTTTTTGTTTTGACAATATATAGCAAACCACAGGGATATTTTATACCATAAATTGCCCACTTTGTTTTCCAGTTTGTAAATGATTTTAGTCTCCATTTCCTTCGTTCAGATCTATATCTTTAGTGTTATATGTCAATCGACATACAGAACAAGTACCGCATTTAAAGTGGCCAACAACTTGTGGTACTCCCAACAAGGTGGTTTGTGTTTGAGAAACATTTGCTTTGATGTTCGGATATGTATGGACCAATTTGTCCCATAAATTCGGCATTCGTTTGAATGCAAAGCGAGGTTTGTTGATTTTGAAATCTTCTGTTGTAATCATTCCCCAGTTTTTTATAATAAGACTACACAGATCATGGCTAATTGGAGAAAATGTGGAGACACGTGATCTTTTCCTCTACAATTTTTGGTTGTTTCACTAGACAATCATGTCTGTTTTTGTGTTGAGCTTGTTTCAACGATCTGCAAATGATGTGTCAGAATAAGGGAGCATATTGCTGCCATTGGGAGCCAAGTACCTAAATTCCCAATTGTACAACATTGGCAAGCTGACCGAGGGGCAGGGACAGAGAACGTCTATTGAGGCAAATGGAAACATAATATACAAAATGAGGGGAACTGAATTTGGTCTAAACAGGGACCATTGGGTGAATTATTTTTTATGAGGTGGAATTGGAGTACTGTATATTTGTGGAATTAGTTGGACATGTGACAGGAGCTGCGTAGGATTTGTTTGATTTATGTTGCAATGTTATGCCCAATTGCAACCAATTGGATATGTAACTAATATAATACATGTATCAACATATAAATAGGTTAAAATAGAATATTTGCATCTTCAAAGTGTTCATTCTAGATATTATTGTTTATCTCTAGATCCCATTCTTCCACAGAAAGCAGGTATGCATTGTGTTTGTTAAGAGGGCTATGAAATTGACAATCATGTTAAAATACTTAAAGCAAACAACAAAAGTTTAGAACAAGAAATTTAATGAATCTGTGATGGGACAGTAATTATGTGGTGCCTTGACTTCGCCCGAGGTTTGAAAATTGGACTCAGGACTTAGATGAAGGTTCTTTCATAGTCAAAGGTAAGCACCAACACTTTTAATGATCCGAAAGCATTGTGGCGAAAACACGATGACACAACGCAACACAACGCGTGGCATCACTATTTGGGCATTGATAGAGGTAAGTGCCAATGCGTTTAATGATTCCAAAACATGCCAATGAAAACGTGATGGCATGCTACATTGTAGAGCGTAACATCACTAATTGGTCATAGGTAGATATAAAAATTAAAAATGCCAACTGCGTTTGAAAGTTTGAATGCAGGACGCATATGAAGGTCTTTTTCTGAACCTTGAGGTAAACAGGAATGCAGGGACAGGTGACTTTAAGAAGAGCTCTGTCACCAGGGTGAGGAGTTAGTTTATATTACTACGATATGTATATTCATAAGTAAATCTGAGGAGTAAAATGTCAAGTTTGAATATATGGAGACTTAAGACACTGGGCATCATTATAGGTTTGCCTGTCCGCTAACAACAGTACCAGTAAGCTTGCCAGTACCATTGTTACCGGACCGGCAAACTATGAGTTTTGCTCGCAGGTGCCTTCCCAGCCTGGCAGCACTGGCCTGGCGGGCGTACCGGCACCAGCAAGCAGAGCATGTTGGATGCACCGGCACCATTCTGAATGGTGCCGGTGCATCCAACCTCCCCATTCCCATTGAGCCCTCCGGGGCTCAAATGGGAATGGGGAACATTTTTTTCCGACCGCCCGCGATTGGGTAATTTCCGGGTCCATTGGGACCATAATGACCCAGTAATTGCCCATTCGCGGGTGCCGGACAAAATTGCAGGTTTGGCGGCAGCCTGCCGGTTTTACCGGCAAGGCTATCGCCAAACTTGTAAGGAGGCCCACTGTAGTAAAGTTGAGTTTCATAATTTAAATTAGCAATTCAAAACATAAATAGGTTAATATTAACATGAATGTGAACTAGTTAAATGTCCTTATAGGAACAAGGGAGTTATCCCTGATAACAATAATGAATGACAACTACAAACAAGGAACACAACGAGTGTAAAGGAAGCAGTGGGTGAGTAGGAGATGTCCAACAAACAAACATTGGGCCAATAATAATAATAAAAAACCTAATTATTAGTGGGAACATGGTATTTCTGAGAGTAGGGCAAACATCTATGTATTATTAACAAATAGTAGATGTTCAGAGGTTAATCAGGATAACTATTAGATTGATAATTTAATGTTGGTAGCAATTAACTTTTACATATACCTTTGCAATAATATATAACATGGAATCAATTAACTGAGGAAAAAGAGCATGAACACAGTGAACCTGCACATATATTAATCTGAACACCTTTGTGAAGTTGTTTTGAAATGTGCAACCAAAGCGATATCTAATGTGTAATGTTACTTTCTCTTCCCCTAATCAACCCTCCCTACTACCAATCCCTAATTTCTATGTAAGCTGTACAATGATGTGATAACTGTTTAATGGTGATATTATTTGTATGATTTGTGTTTTATATGACTAAAACCAGGATTGGACACATATAGCACATTTTTGAAACAAGGCCTTGTGGCCGAAACCTGTGCAAACACTGATAGGCGCAAACATATATTCTGAAAGGTGGTTATTGAACAGGCACTCTCTAAAGTGATGAAGGGACATCTCAGCCTGCTTAAAACACAGTAGACCTTGCTCAGCCTGGGGTATATGTCGAGATCAAGCAGTTTTGTTCCTGTTGTCTGACCATCCAAAGGACCTCTTCAGATGATGAACCTCAAGCCCCACTAAACCCTTTGACATTTTTTTTTTATTTCAGAAAGTTGTTTTAGTTGATTTCTCAACATTTTCAATTTAACATTTCACAAATTACATGTAATGTCAGTGTGGCACTTCAAGATTAGAGACTATAAGAGTGTACATCACATATCAGTATTCTTGTTCAAGTTGAGAGATAGACTCTATGCTAGTATTCAGGTGAGATATATACGAGAAGTTTCAATTACAGAACATTTTTTGATGATTAAAATGAAGAGGATATACAATATTTGAGTTAGAACAAAAAAACGTAAATATTCAAGATAATACAAAGATTAATGCGTGAATAAACTCAGGTTTTCCGATTCTAGTTTTCAACTTTAAAAGTTATGTTTAAGACAATTTCCAATAATACAAAAGGTTAAAAAAGGACACATTTCAGGCTTATCAATTCTAGTATTTAAACAAAAAAGTTATAAACAGGAGCGAATATGGAAGCCAATCAAATATATCAGAAAATAATTAGTAGGTCATCAAGTTAGGCCTAGCATTTTGGTAGATGTTTCGAGTTTAAGCTCTTTTAAGAAATTGATTGTTGCAATATTTAGAGATAGATTTGACGTATTGAATACAATTAGCCACATATATTCTTTTGTTAGCTGAGGGATGTGTTTCAAATGTTTGTAAAAATGTGTGTGTCTCTGATTCTTTAGTGTGGTGCACTCTGTGATTAGATGTTGCACAGACTCTTCAGAATGTATAGATTTGCAAAATCTGAATTTAGAACATATAGGTTTTGCCTTAATGATTTTTGCTAGTCTGATTCTTGTTGGCCAGAGATCACGTCGTAATCGTAGAATTGAGTGAGTATACGTCGGGTCAGGAAACTTAAGTAAATAATGGGCTGTTCTATGAAAAGGTTTATGCATAAATGCATCAGATTTAAATGCTTTATATGTGTTGGAATCCTCACAAGTCATCCGCCAGTCCCACCACCATAATTTGAGCTTAGCTTTATCGGGGCTTTCGAATAGCAGTTTTGAGGAAATGTCAGCTGCTTCTAGGATGGTACAATATAGGGTTTTCCAGATGCAAAGGGGTCCAGGAGAAGAGAACTTGAGTGCTGAGTTTAGGGCTGGGAACACATTTTTGGAAGTAGGTTGGGAGATCATACATTTCCGATATGTAGTAAGTATTTGTCAAAATACACGGGCTGTGAACAAGATTAAGGCTAATTTGAATCTGATAAGAGCAATTGGGGTACTTAATGGCAGTTGAAGAATAGTATTCTAGAAAACTCTCTCTAATAGTTCCCATTTTGGAGAATTATGTAATAGTTTTGAATGAGCACCAAATTTAATTATCGGGATAACTTTGAGTTTGTAAAACATCAATACTGGACTTAAAGAAAATTTGCAATATTTCTTTAGGATGCCTTTATCCTGGATAGCCAGGGATTGCATTCTAATTCTAAGTTGGGTCTTGTAAGGTTGATCTGAAGGATGCTCATTAATATTTACTCCTAGATACTCATATACTTGAAGTAAACATTGGCCTGTGAGTGTCCAGTTGAATTTATAACCTGCTTTAGGCAACGAATGATGAAAGATTAATATATATACCTTTTATTTTATTTATTGAAAGATGATTCAAGTCTGCATAAGCAGTCACGGCGATTATCTTTCTCTGAAGGCCAATTGGTGTTCTGTCCAATATGACCGAGTCATCGGCATAGAGTAGCCAAGATATCTCAGTGGATCCTATTATTGGTGGGAATGAGCGTGCTGATGAGAAGGCTATATGTATATCTCTAATGTAAAAGTTAAAAAAGAATTGATACAAATATTCAGCCCTGTTTGAGTCCCAGAGAAGTTGAACTCGATTCGGTCAGAAGGCCATTGGTGGTGAGTTTAACTCTGATAGATGTGTTAGAATACATTTGTTGTATTAAATAGAGAAGATAAAAGGAGCAGGTGGCTCTCATGAGATTTGTCCATAACATATTTGTGAAATTAGGTCAAAAGTCTGTTTAAAATCAATTAGGGCTAAAAAAACAGGGTATTGTTAAAAATGGCTTGTTTCTTTAATGCGGATAGACGCATTAGGTTCAAGGTTGTACCTACGCCCTTAACAAAGCCAGATTGATGTTTATCGATAAGGTTGTTTTCATCTAACCATGCCATAAAATCACGCAATACAATTCTTCCAAAGATTTTTCCTGGAGCATCTAAGAGAGCGATTGGTCTATAGTTGACCGGGTCGCTCCTGTTTCAATTCTTAAAATAGGAATGATGATTGATTTCTGCCAAGATTGAGGGATTTGACCTGTTGATATCACTTTTCTGAATATTGATTCAGGAATAGGGGCCCAGAGCTCTGGGTGTGTTTTCAAGGTTGTGTTTGATAATAGATCTGGCCCTAGGGCTCTTGAGGAACTCAGTTTTTTAATCAGTAATGTGATATATAGTGTATCAAACACTAGTTTCTTAAGGTCACTCATCATAGATTGGTCTATTAAAATATGTGATCTGATGATCCAAGAAGCTCTGTGAAATGTTTTTGTTATAATAGTGTCAATAAACCATTACCGGTACACTATTATTACCCCCAGAGTTCATAAGAGAACTTGTAATGGAAAGCACTAACCTTACAGGACAGCGACTTGTCTGGAGCAACAACTGCAGAAAGCAAGGATCACCCGGGAGCCCCTAATCCTCCTCCTTACTGGAAATCTGAGTACCATGAAGAGGAGCATGAACCCCAGGGAAACCCTCTGGGGGAAAAAAGCCTGGACTTCTTGGATCGGTGTCTTGTGTCGTAGATCCTTCTCAAGGTGGAGAGTGTTGGAGAGGAGTCCTACAAGGCGAAAGAAGGACCGGTAAGTACAGAAGGAACAGAGGATTAAGGATGGAAATTATGTGGATAGGAACTGCACTTACTGAAGACCAATGAGGCGGGAATTAAATCATTAGAGTGGACAGGTCTGGGAATCTGGGAAGATTCTAGATCGACAAAGAGGGAGTTCCTAACAAAGTTAAGATTATTAATAGTGGCACATAAGAAAAGAAAGAGAAGAGAGAGATGGAAGTTGTGGAAGGAACTCACTTCCTCGCGTCAGATTCCCTTTCTATTTTGATGAGATAACTGGAACCGGTAGCCATGCTCGGGAGGAAGTGAGTGACTCGAGGAAGTGAGAAGGGAATGAATGGCTAGGAGACCGAGACGAGATCGACTTCTAGGAAAAAGGGAGGAAAGGTAGTTAGCAGGGAATGTCAGTTTGTACCAAGGCAGAACGAAAGAAAACAACTGGGAAAGGGTTTCTCGGTGAACTCACGGAGCATCACTTTCGGCAGAAGTGACACATTGAAGCGGTGTTCCGTGTTCCTTAAGAGAGGTCACGTGATTCGTGATTTGCGTCTGCCGGCAGCATGCAACAACTAGACTGCGGAGGCATTACTCTCTAGTCGTATAGGAAACTTTACGCATTAAATACAAGGAACCTCAGAAAGGAACCCACGCACAAGACAGTCCTAAATTCTGTCAATGATTTTATGGTTGAATCTCCATCTTATTTATAAGGATAAGGCATATGCTTTCAAGGAAAGTCACAGGAACAACAGAGCCAAAGAAAAAGACCTAAGGAGTACATGAAAATAGATTTTTTATACAAAGAAACATATTCTTTAACGTATTTCAAAAATGTTTTTTATAAGTTTTTTAAAAAAACAACATAACAAAAGATGAAAAGGAGACATACAACAAAGCATATGTACATTATGATTTCAACAAACAATTGGAATAGAAAATAATGCAATAAGACAATTAGTAAAAAGAACAGAGAAAACAACAAAAAGGCAGTTGTGCCTGTTGGGTTTTAACCAGGGTTTGTAAAAAATTACCCTGGTTAGTACAGAATTGAATTATCCATAATCAACTAATGACATGTAGTTATTTGCCATATCATTGACTGAACTTTACGCAGCATGCCTCCACACAGAGACCAATGCCGCCTAACCTGCCATCGCAGGTATGGTGTAACAGTTTTATCCAGGATTCTTCACTTATCTTCTTTTGTTCGATAGTCTGATTGGCATTATAATTACAGTTGTTAATAAGGCGCCATATTTCTGAGGTTGATTTCTGTAAAACTGCCTGTACCATAAGTTCGACATTTTGTTGTTTTTTGACTCAACAATCTGTTTAATTCTATTCCTATATTTGTTTTTCAATTAAATCTTTTCCTTACTTGAGGTCGATGTCGGAAGACCTCATAGCAAGCAACGTAGTTCTAGCTTAGTTTCTTGAATATGAGGGTTATAAGGGTATTTGTGTTTAAATATTGGGCGGTTTGATACTTGATCAACTAGAGTGAGAAGTTTTATATACTCAGTATATTCAGGTTCTAGATTAATCTCCCTTGCTACAGGAGTTTTATCTAGAAGAGAAGCTAGTAGCAGTTATCTGTATCGATTTCCATCTTAGTCGATTACAGCTCTGGTTTACAGTTATGGGCATTGGAAAAAGTTGCAAAGGTTGGGATAAATGTGATGTCCATTTTATCTCTAGTGGTTGATGATTGCTTGAGGTATTAGAGATGACTTTAAAGGAGGCTATTCGCCTATTCACTTCTCATGAAATACATGCATAATCAATGATAGATGAGCTTAGTCCCCTGGACCATGTCAAAGCGGTGTTATGCTTGAACTAAAATGGCGCTGGTGCGCAATGCATTCTGGGAGCGCTCGGAGCCATGATGGATATTTACTTCATGCCGCAGTGAAAAGCTGCACACATTTTGCTGAATGTTAGATTCACGGTGCTGAGAAAGACATGCTTTCCAAACCTGGTATGCGGTCAAGGACAATTCTGCTGGGAAAGCTAACTTTGTTATGGTTTGTTACTGTTCTCTGCGGAGCATGTTTTTAGAGAAGGGAGGCACTCTGCTTCTTGGGGGTAGCTCTCGATTGACCCAACTGGCAACCGACGGCTGCTCATCAACTGCGCAAGTGCCATTTCCAGAAGGTTCGAGAACTGCCACCCCTTTGTGGAGTGTGTATATATGCGGAAACCCGGAGGTGGTCAGGTACGACTTCAGCCGGAGAAGGACACTTACGTCCGGCCCTCCTGTGAGCTGTGGTGCTCTCAGCCTGGCTGTTCCCGGGGTCTTCCAGCCGCTTCTGGACGAGATGAGGAATCCAATTACGCTCACGGTGATGTATTTTCTTTTGAATTCTTTGCTTCTTCTGTGATTTATGTCTATGCTACTTCTGTGAGATATTTCTATGTTATTACTGGTTGCCTCTAAGCTTTGAATAAATAGCCGTAAAGTGCTGATTATCTTCTAAGAGTGTGTGGTTGCGAGTTATTGAGTCTTTCTGTGTTCAAAGTATTTGCTCTATAATTGCATTGGTGATTTCTGTTTGTTCCGTGCACTCTGGGGAGAGCAATACAAGCGGGAGG
Source organism: Ambystoma mexicanum (assembly GCF_040938575.1). Classification (NCBI taxonomy): domain Eukaryota; kingdom Metazoa; phylum Chordata; class Amphibia; order Caudata; family Ambystomatidae; genus Ambystoma; species Ambystoma mexicanum. Next base: position 423,821,486 of record NC_090937.1, on the reverse strand, counting down.
TGTGTTGCCAACAGTAGAGCCATTTAGCATAGTAAAGTTTCTCAATTTCATAAGGTTATCCATTGTTTCACTCAAGTTTTATGAAAAGTGCTACCCAATGGTAAACAGTTCACATTCAAATCAACAGCGATCACTGTAGTGTGTATAAGAGGATCTAGCAGAATTAAGTAAAGCATTGCTTCAATATGATTGATAAATTGAGGACTTGAGGGGGATAAGGGATTCCAATATGCATTCAGAAAGGCAGCTTTAGGATATAGTGCATGAGCAGGATTGGTTGAAGAGATTTTTACAAGCTGAATGACTGGATCAGGAGATTTCCAATGCTCAATGTGCAATTTTGAATCTAATTTAACTGCTGTTAGTAATCCTGCAACTGGACACCCTTTAAATACCTTCTTGGCTAGAATCGAGGTGATTTGATATCCATACCATGTTGGTTCAGTGGTAAACAAAGTCTCTTGAAGTAACACAATATAACATTTCAGAAATGTGGCTTTTGCACTACGAAGGTGTGAAAAGCCTCTAGTGTTCCAAACCACCAGGGGGCAGTGGTGGGTAGATACCGAGTCTGTGGCCTAGGGGAGGTTGGGTTTGGGGGGCATCTGAGCTGCTTCTGAAACCCAAGCCCACTTGGATTTTGGTGGGATATGAGGAACCATTTGTGGATGGGATGGGGAAGGTGCACAATTGATGTGATTACAGTTACAACAAGCCTGGGATGGCTCTGCATAAGAGGAGACCGCGCCTGATCTAGGTGGCAGATAAGGACTGCTTGTTGTATTATCACTGGAGGTGGCAGTGGTTGATTGTATCATGATTGTTCAGATTTGGATACCCTATTTATTCAATATCATTTGAGCTGATGGTTTCTAAGCCATGAATGGATTGAAAAATTGTCAGAATAGTGCTTCTGTTTGGGAATGGATCTGAGTTGACTCTATCTAACATAGTAACTATCAACATGTCAGAGTCAAGTAAGCAATGAAGAGGTTGTTCATCTTTTGGATGTTTATCATTAGAAAGGATTGTTAGGTTATCCTAGGTTTTCGGTGCAGAGTGAATGTTGTGCTGATAGGAAGCTTCTTGATTAACAGTAGGAACACTTGGATCAAGCGAGGGTAAATTGGACGTAGTATTAGAATTAAAATTGCCTCCATCACTAGGGATGGTTTCTGAGATGGTAGAATTAAGTGACCTTGCTTCAAGGACAGTTATTCGTTTCTGCTCAAGGGTTTCAAAGGAGGAGTAAGGAATGTCCATGTTAACACGAAATGTGTGTCTCGGGTTGCGGGTTTCAGCAAAGGTATTGTGTAAACTATGATGGAAAATTTCAGTCACAGGTATATAATGAACAGAATAAACAGATAAATCTTAAAGTTCTTGATTATCCTGATTTGTGTCAGGTTGGAAACAAGTTATTGGAGACACAGTGTCCACAGAGTTTAATGCATTTATGATAACATTGTCAAGTTTACCTTGAGATGGAAGAGGGTGTGATCCAGGAGGAAAAGCAGATGCTGGTTTTTACAAGAATTTGTCAGGTTACTTATGAATTGTTTTGTTTTTGTTTTTTGATTAGAATTCTTTTTGTTTGGTAATGCTATATTGTTTGTTTTTTTTACAGGCTCTATCATTAAGGATTTGCGCCTTCAATTTCTTTTTTTCCTTGTTTTTTTTGGCTTGTTGAATTGGTCTAAAGACGTCATGTAAGGGGATATCATTTTTGAAATTTCAATTAATTCGGGTGAAGAAGGTACCAAAAGGATTTGATCACAGGGGGTGACTTTTTCTGCCAATGATGGTCTTAGGTTTTGAGGGCCTTGTATTTCTATTACCACATCATCTCCTGCCCCTGGCAAAGTCGCTTCCATGGTTGTTTGTATAGATACATCCACAAGTTCATTGTTCAAGTTTGTGCTTTCATTTACAAGTGTTACAGGCATCAATTTGGACGCTATCCACTACATGCAACCTATGAGCGAGAGAAGAATGGTAAAATGCATGCTCGCTTTCTGATCAAGGACTTCGTACAGTTTCACTAGGTAAAAAATGCTGGCATGCATTGCTGTTAAAGCAGCATCTATGGCAGGATTAGAGGTTAGAGGAAGCCAAATGAGGGTTGAGGGTTAGGTCTTGTTTGTGAAAGAGGCTACTAAAGATGAGTCCGAATCAGATCTTAACAAGTTTGCTGATGATTGTTCTGAGGCGAACATAATTGGCGAGGTGGATAATCTTGTTGTCTGAATCAGGGGATTTGTTTGGGTCGATGTGGTGGCATTGTTATGTGGTTGTGTTGCAATGCCATGCGTTAACCCGCGTTGTACAGTTTGCAAGTATAAGAAAGGGACTGTTGAGGAGTCTGCAGTATGAACGGCAGCTGCAGTTAGCCTGTTAAAGGAGGCATCGATTGTTGGTGTGAAGACATTTTCGAGTTTAGCTATCGTGCAGTCAGAGAGGAGGGCATTGTTTCCTAACATTGGAGGTAACTGTGGGGGAAGTGGCAGGTTGATAGCGCTTGCTATTTGAACGGAGCCGGGAGTGGGGTCTGGCTTCGTAGACTGGAGAGCTAAGAAACAGCCTTACGTTGGAGTTAATCTTTTTCTGACTGGGCAATGGCAGACAAGGATTTGTGGAGAAGGGCGGATTGAGATGAGTCGTACAGTGGTGATGTGGAACTGCAGCTAGGGCAGGTGTGGCATGCATGTTGTCAGTTTATAGAAAGTCATGATGAACGTGGTTATGCAAAGTAACAATGGAATGCAAAGAGTTCTACTTTCAAATTTCAAATTTCGCAGTTTGTATTGAAAGTTATAAAAAGCTTAATGCTGACCTGCAGACTTGTGGACCAGCGGTCAACAGTCAGAACTTGCAGGGGCACTTATAGGGTTGTGCGCGCATGGTTGCGCTTGCTTGCCTGCTTTTGTATTTCTGACGTGAATTAGGGGGCGTGGTCAAGTCCAATTAAAGTTTAGAGTTCAAGTGCTCATGTTGAGCAAAATGCAAGGCGCAGTGCTGCCATAGAAGAAATCCAGCCGGGGTGCAGATAGCAGTGAGCACTTGCTCGAGCACTTACACAGGTGCGCGTATGCAAATGCTTTTATACTTATGATGTGAATTAGGGGGCATGGCCAAGTCCAATTGAATTTTAGAGTTCAAGTGCTCATGTAGAGAAAAATCCAAGGTGCAGTGCTGCTGTAGAAGAAATCCAGCCGGAGGCGCAGATAGCAGTCAGCACTTACAGGGGCACTTACACGGGTGCGCGTGGAACCTTCTAAGTAAAAAATAAAAACACATCCTGGTGATCAGCGAATAGATGATCAGATATACTGAAACATTTCTTTGGGAAATAACAACTCAAAAGGCATGTTGATAAATCTCATACGTTTCTTCACTTGATTGGATCTTCCAGCCAAAGTCCTCATGGACCACGGAAGTAGGTTAATATCAAAACTTATGGGAGGGATGAAACTCTGATGAACATTAATGCTCTGCAAAACCCTATCTACCATCCCAGCCTGATGACCTAGTGAAGCGGTTTAATAAAACTCGGAAAAGCATCCTTAGGAAGCTGGCCTCCAAAGATGAACAGAAATGGGGTGAACTAATCCCATGGACTTTGTCTGCTGTCTGGAAAATGCTCCTATCATCCACAAGCTTCTCACTATTTTAGTTGGTATATGGCTTGAACTTTGTGATGTACTGGAAATCATGCAGGAAGAAAGGGAGAGGCCTGAAAGCTGACAGATCAGCAACCATCCCGTGGTAAGGAATAACTGAAAATACATGGAGAAGATGTGGAAACTGGTTAGGAACCATCTTCAAGATGCCCAGGCACAATAAGAAAGAGAATAGAACACAAAAGACAGACTCTGCCCATTTCAAATGAGCGAAACCATGATGGTCTTGCTGACAATCACGCAGAACAAATGATCGCCATGGTGGCACTGCTCTAGGGAATTAGAGAAGTTCTCTCTCCCGTAACCTACAAGGTCCAGCAGGCAGACCTATGAAAACATCCCAGCTATACCATATCAATAAACTAAAAAGCATTTAAAAAGAACAATAAACCACATTTGGCACTGTTACATGCTAAAAACACAAGGGAGACACCCTTGCCTATCAGAGTGCATGGTGTTACGCCCCGCTTCCAGGGCCCCGTAACTGGACAGTAGGTCCAGGATCACCTGGATATGCTGCATGCATGCAGTCAGTCGCAGCAGAGGGGTCACCCTCTGTTAGCTGGATAACCAGCACTGGGGGCACCCAGTACACTTGTGCCTCGGTCTTGTGAGCTAACAAGCCGAGGCAGGAGTCACAGCCGTGGTCACAAGGCACACAAACAAAAGACTACAGCACACAGGAGCTGCCAGTAACTGGGTCTCCACTGTAGTGCCGCACGTGCCTGCAGTGGCCCCTTTTATTACCATACATGACACGGTAATGACACATATCTACTTACACTCACCCACATTTAAAGGGGCACTACATTACACATGGGATAAACATGGCAGTACAGCTTTCCATGATCAAACACCAAGAATTGGTCCAAGTGACTGACACCTATGGAAATGTGTTCTCCCTGATGCTCAGATGAGTAAAGGGAGTACGCCACAAGATCAAACACCTCTTGAAAAGGTAATATGACTCAAACTCTAAACACTATCTTAGGCCAGAAAACAGATACATTGGAAGGAGTCTTAAAAGAAGCTTTACTTGGGGGTCATCAATAAGTCGTACAGCAAGTGGTCCTCACCAGTCACCCTTGTCTAAAACCTAACATCATATGGTTATTTTACTTCAAACTGTGTCAGTTAAATGAAATCTTTGGATATACAATTGTGAAGGATTGCTATCTGGCAAGGGTGTAAAAGCCCTTATTTTTTCATTAAAGATAAAATGATGTGGGTAATCCAACTCCAAAAGGGTGGTCTTCTAACCAAAGCCCTTTGATTGAACTCTGTGCCAAAAGCATAATAATACATCTATGCCTTGCTGACTCAGTATCCTGATTTGAAATTCCTATTCTCCAGCGGCACAAGCCATGTGGCGAAATGACATCTGCCCTGCAGGAGTAAAAGGATAAGTAGTGGATAAAAAGCCCATTCCGCCCTCATTCTGCTACAAAACATAATGGTCAAACAGGCTAAGTTAAGATATAAAACTCCTTCAACTGTTGTGGTAAAGTGGGCCGAGAGAAGACTATATTCTCAAGAGGGGTGTGAATATGATCCAGTAAAAACCCTAACAGCAATAGTACAACAGTCCAAAATAAAGTGAATGTCCAATGAATGTCCAATGAAGGTTCTATAAAAATAGACTTTAATAAAAAACACCATCTGCAAAAATAATTAAATAGAAAAACACTATACACAACCCACCCCTGAATAAAGAACATAGGAGAACATAGAATAAGCAAAGATAGCGAGATGCAGCACCATGAGTAGCAAATCAGGTGTGTAAAGGCAAGTAAAAACCACAATGTTTGAAAAAGGATATCTTCTGGTGCAAAACCGCTCTCTAGTGCCAAAGGTGGAGAAACGGGGCAGTTAGCAGCCAATAATACCTTCTACGGCTCTTGTCGGTTCAACAGCGTCAACACAGCCTTCTTGGTGCAGTCTGTGCGGTTCGATGAGGTTTGAGTGAAGTAGTTTAATTCTTCTAGATGGGGAAAGCTGTAGAGCAGGGTTCAAACAGGCTCCCTGAGTTTTGATGGCAAGGCTTGAAGAAGGGAGCATTTTGAGGGCCCCTGGGCCGGTTCGAGTATGAAGATGCCAAAGACTAGATGCGTGGTTCTATGCAATCGTTTGATGAAGCACTCGAGAGGCTCCATATTGTGAGTACCACAAGGGTCAGTTAAATGGTCAGTTCAATGTTGAAGAGGATGGAGAATGGATGTGCAGTTTGGCTCAAGCACTTCATGCAGCATTTAAGGGTCAGAATGCAATGATCCTACATGGTTGGTTCGATTGGTGATGTCAATTGGGAGTGAAGATGCTGGCAGGGAGAATGACTGTTTGAACATGGCAGATGTAATAAAGAGCATGCAGTTGAGCTTAGGCAATGATGTGCTCAGCTAGCATGGGTAAGCGGCAAACAGGTTTGAACATGCAGTTCAGCGCTTCTGTACAGCAGCCACATTGTTCTAGAAGAGGAGTGGTGTTGAACAGAGGTCAAACAGGTGTTGTGTAGTTCGTAGTCGAGACTCAAAGAAGTGCACATAGCGAGGACCACCAGGGCTGGATACAGAGGTGGTTCCATTACGAAGAGGCTGGTTACTTCATATGGCGTTCGAGTCAAGCAGCTGCAGTGTGGCATTCGAAGGCCGTGGAACAAATGATCCCTCAGGGCCTGGTCAACTGTCGATGCAGATTGGCAATGAAGAACCTGGTGGTTCAGAGGTAGTTCCAATACAGCTGATGCAGTGAGGAGCTTCAAGTGTAAACAGGGGCAAAACTGTGCTCATCTTGCATGGTATGGTAGTGAACTGGTTCCAACGTGCGCAGTTCAGCAGGTACAGAAGTGGGTGAGTGCCAAATGCAGACCTGGAGTGCCTTGATGGTTAGCAGCATCTCAATGTTTTTGAATCGTGGTTTAAATTGTCTTGATGGCTAAACGCACTCCCTACCGACCTCAGAGCCAAAACATCTCTCCATGCCTCCCGAAAAAACCTAAGAACTGCCCTCTTCAACTAAATATCCTCTCCTGCTCACCCTCCTTCTGCACCACCACGTCCCACAACTTGGATGGCCATGCCAGTATGCTAATTCTTATGGTATGTTTTTGTATGTAACTAGACTATGTTTCTCCACGGTAACAAGCGCATCATCTCCACTGCGCCTACTGTATGTTGTATGTAACTAAGACTTGAGTAACCACTGTAACCAGTGCCACAATGCTTACGGGTGCTGTGCGCTTAAAACATGTGAATAAATAAATAACTAAATAAATAAAACATCTCAAAGTTTTGTTGGCAGGTCCCTACCACAGATTTCTGAGCACAGATATTAAAGCATATTTATAATGTTCTCCCTGAATTATTGGGGTGTAACGAAGTTGTGACAAATATGTTAATGGACTGTATCCTCCCCTCTGAATGTTCCTACTATAATATAGTCTTAAGTTACAATGCTTTTACAATGCACCCATTTCTCAACACATCTCATTAATAAGAACATATTGTATCTTTTGACAATGTATTTATATAAGAGCAGGAACACAAGTGCAAAGCAATATTGGAAAGGTTATACATTAGTTGAGCCAAGGGTAAATTACCCTACAGTGGAACTGCAATGTGAGAAGGGCAAGTAACAGCCAGCAGATGGGGGATAGTTGATGGATGCCAGTGGGACAGCCGCTAGTCTGAGTAAATAATGGGGGAGATATGAGGTTCAGGCGATGGATGTTGGGTGCCAGTGGGCCAGACACTTTCCTGGGATGCTAAGTTTGGAGGCGGATGTGGGGTAAATAGGGCAAAGGTTGACATGTGCCAGTGCACCATCCAATGGGGGTTGGAAGGGAGACAAGACACAGGCTGGGCCATAAGTTTTACCTTTCCATCTGAAGGATTTAAACACATTTTTTTTTACTTTTTTACAAAGCTTAGTGGGTTTGTCATCCAACCTCGTTTGAACAAAGGTGAGATTAATGGTCCTCGGAAGAACAGAAAGGCCCTCATATTTGTCCAATCCAACAAAGTTTACTTGCATTAACCATTAATCAAACTGCTCAATAGTGGCAACATGTTTGAACAGTATGCATGCTGTATTGCCTGTGAAGCGGTTAAAGGTATTATTAATGATTTGCTCATCCTCTGATAACGAGATTTACAGCACATCATCTGGGGTCCTAGAATCTTCTTTAGTGTCACATGTAGGGCTGTTTGCCAGATTGGATGGATTGGAATGTGGTGGTGCTAAATTGTGACCACAGGAAAAAGAGAAAGTGGGACCGGTATTCTTATGGGTGTTATTGCTGTCAGGCATGACAGGTCTGGTATAGCCCTTCTCAAATATCACCCTCCTGATGATCCTCAACAATATCAAACTCAAAGTTGGCAGCAGTCATGTGGGGAAACAAATGGGATGGGGATGGAAGTAATCATTTCGAAAGGGCTTTTGATGGGTCAAGGACCAAGTGGGACCTGTGTGGGTGAACAGAAGGCATGGTTCAATCTGGTTGGCCCGCACAGGGCTGACAATCAGAAGACCTCATGAGGGGATAAGAGAAACCATCAGAGAAACCGCTACCAAAGTGGGGCCAAGCAGGCATGTAGCACACCTGGGGATAAAAACTGGAGGAGCCCAAGAGAGGTTGGAAGAAACTGTGACCACAGACAGAATATAAGCTGGGCTGAGCAAGCCCCTGGCCTTCCCCAAGGCCAAAAGTAGGATTATTTCAACCAGGAGATCAAGAGGTACAAAGCAGAGGAACTCATTAGGCCTAATATAGCCCTTAGGAGAGGATAAGCCAAGAACTGTCTTGGACTAACTGATGAAGGCATTTTGTGTCATGGCACATTAAGATACTTTTTTGTGTTATTTGCTCACTGGAGCCAGGCATGAACTGAAAGAGACGTGTTGTTGTAAAGAACAGGGACCAGAATATACTTTTGAGAACTCGTTGGTGGGGGTCAGAAAACCAGCCATCATCTAATTCATAACTTAGATTGTCTTTCTTTCTCTCTTTAATGGTAAAACAGATAATAGGATAGTGTTGATTTCCACAAGGGACAAACTTATTTGTTCAACCTCCTTATGAGCACTGATCATACTGGTAGGGATTAGTTGTCTTGAACCATGCCCTTTTGTCAATCACTTATATCTGAATTACCACAGTGTAGAGGGCAGATTGACTAAATTAAGGAAGTAAATGGGAGGGATTAGCACATAAACAACATTTCCTAAGTGCATTACCAGGTATCATGGGTGCAGAATCAAAATTTTCATGGCAGGTAGTTGAAAGTACTTGCTTCAAATGTCAGCAAATCATTGAATACTGAGAGCATCATTGGTACAACATTCGTCTTCTAACATGGTACACCTCTTGGCACCACACAGGTTGGTAATGCCAAAGTCAGTTGTCAGCAGAAGTTTTGTGGGCGGGTCTGAGCCAAAGTGTGGAATAACTGCACAGTAATATTAATCTGAAAATCTGTGTCCTAAATTCACTACATCATATAGTAGTATTATGTCTACTTTCCTCACACTGTACTTTAACCATATGTTTGGGTGTAATGTTGTGATACATGTTCAAATCAACCCCTACCAAACGATTTAGATTGCAGGTAATATATTCACACGTAGGGAACATGTAGGGAACATTTATGTGGGAGGGAGGAGGGAGGGAACCTTATGGGTGGAGGCAACTGGCAAGAGACACACCTATCATGGAAGCTTATTCAGGCGAAACTAACCATTTGCTTTGTGATAGTGTTATATAGAATACATTGCATACACACACCATCTATAATGTGAACTAGCACTGCATTCGAGAGTAGCCCTGAATCACCACAGGCCCTGTTCGGAACACAGAACAATGAGGCCCCTTCTCTCGCCTGATTATTACATGCCAATTCCCAGGCACGGTAGGGAACATGCATATACACCCACATATAACTGTGTCTAGCTAGACCTTTGAACAATTATTTAGGAATGTGAGTTGCTAAATGGGAGAAGGGCTGCGGCACAGTACGAAGGATGTACTCATGGGAGGGGTAGTTGATACAGGGAGGAGCAGAGAACAACAAGGTCTGTGATTTGTACCAGGGAGAACAAAGGGTGATTCCAATGCTTATAAGGTTGTGACAGGGAGGCATGATGGGGGTGCCTGTGTGTCTGGGATGAGAAAAGAGTTGCTTTATTAGCAAGAACCAGGCTGACCTCAAAGTTATCTGTTGAGTTCATGTTGATAACCAAATGCACATTGCGTGGCTAGGATTGAAGATACGCTGCCTTCTAAAGTTTAACCAATTACTTTGCAGTAGCATGAGGTGAAGTGGCTGTTATCCAAGTGTGAAGAAGATAGAGGAAAATATGACATAGCCAATTTGACAAGGGTCCATATGTGAATATTTTCATGTAAAAAGGTGGTAGCCAATGATGGTGGGGGATGCACACTGTATATCCAATGTGTCTCGATTGACAATTTCTATGTTTATAAGGTGAAGTTCACTTTGATGAAGGCAGAGAGCTCTGTGGCAGTGGATTTATAATAACCTGTCACCATTTTCCTTTTTGTATACAACATAAAGCTATTTATCTTTTCTAAAAAGGGTGCACATAGCCTTTTTCCCTAGTGGGTTGTTTTTCTATGTCTAGTTGTTGTGGAGTTACCCTACATTATTGCTAAGCCTGACGTGATCCCAGACTACCTCACAAATACCTAGAATTCCCAGCGGCCAATCTGGAGGGGACGGGATGTGCGCACATGGAGCGACCATTCCCTTTTGGGCACACCTTCAAGATATTTACAGGAGCTGTGTTATAAGAATGACTATCTGTTCTTTGGAGCAGGGCGCTGTCCCTGGTTTGTACAGGTCCGTGACATGCCCATCTGATGGAGGACTTTGAGTGAACACACAGATGTAAGTGCACCTTCTTTGGAGAAAAACAAGTGGGGTAAGGGAAGGGAGTACAAGAGTTTCAGTATGTGAGCAGTGGTGTGTCTGCAGTAAGGGAGGATTGGACTGATAGTTTGGAAGATTAAGTGTCATTGTGTATTAATTAACGCAAGTATTATATAGAGGACTGTGGCGTAATGGGACCCTTTGATTATGGTATTAGGGAAGAAGACAGTTCTGTGTCAAAAGGAACAAAGCATACGGGTAGAGACTCTGTATATTTTGTGGGTCTGGGATCTCTCCTCCCAGTATAAAGGGATGGTCATGAGAATGAGAAGTAGTTGTGGTAGAGGCCCCTGGGGGCCTGGAATCTCCCCACCCAGTATAAAGGGGGTGTTGGAACGAAACATGTCATTATTATTGTGATTTTGGTGTTGTTTATTTAAATTTGATGGGTAAAGGTTTAGAGAGGATTTAGTGTGTTTTGTGACAAGCGCTTTTTGAATAGTGAGTGATTGTGAGGTTGAGGGAAGGGTGAAAGGGTGTGAGTACTGGGGGAGGGGGTGTGGGGGTGAGGGTGTTGATAATTTTATACAATAGTGATACAGGGGCAGCTGCAATGGAGCCGATGACCCCATTGGAATATGCGTGTAAAGCCCTTCCTTTGTACCAAGAAGACATTAAGTATGAGGAATTGCTAGGGTAGACAAAAGGAGGGATGTACAAGCTGTGGCCGAAACAAGGGACAAATATCTGAGACATATTAAGCCACATGAACATATCTTTGGTGGCCAAGTATAAGGGGTAGTAATTGAAGAATAGAAAGGAGGTATTAGAGAAATGGAAAATGGCAGAGGATTTATAAGATGTTGCCATAGATACCCCCAAGATGGTGAGTGAGTTGGTCACCCTGGACGCTGCAACAGTCATTACGTCTGTCGTCCCGAGTGCCCCTGCATCCCCCACCAAAGCAGTCCAATGCCCTCTTGTTACCCTATGCATGCTGCATAAGGATATGTGAAAGTTTCTCTCTGATTATCACATTTCAATTCCCGGGCACGGTAGGGAACATGCATGTACATCTGTATCTACCTAGACCTTTGAACAAGGTTTGCTGTCCTCTCTATCACACCGGTTCCTGTGAATACCCTGCATATTACAGTCTTCAGACAATCAGGCCTGCAATATTGTGTGCCCAGTCATGCCCCCTATTGACCCGGATCTGCATAAAGAAGGTGGGTGTGCGCGTCCACGCGCACACATATAGCGAGAGCACATCGAGTGATGTTCGCTGTCCTCACTGTCCCGCTGCTTCCTGTGGATACCCTACATATTACAGTCTTCAGCCATCCAGACCTGCATTATTGTGTGCCCAGCTATGCCCCCTCTTGACCCGGATCTGCATATCGGAGGTGGGCGTACGCATCAAGCGAGTGCACATCGAGTGCTGTTTGCTGTCTCGCAGTGAGCTACAAGCAGAGTGCCTGCCCTTATCATATATCCAGATAATAGCCAGCATGGAACATGGTTGTTGGAGCCTCTCAAATTTGATGACGCAGTACCGCACATCAAATAGCCACTAAAGGCCCAATTGGCAGCTCTAAGCATGGTTGATTATTCTCTGTCCGCCACCCATGGACCTTGAAAGTGGTACCTGGCTCCTCTGAAATGGTGATGGCAGCCAAATCCTCACACAACAAGAAGGAGATGTACATCCTACATATCTATGACCCTCCCGGTAGAGTGACCACCAATCGGAATGTAAAAACATTGTAATTACTAATAGAAGCGTGTGATCCTAATGTGCCTCTCATGATCATAGGAGATTTTAATGCCAAAGTAAGTAGTGATGGCATAGAACTGGATGGCCACATGTTTCAACCCCTATTAAGTTGTCTGTGTTAGAGCGCCAAGGCAATGCCTGGGCAACACTACGATATTCTTATCTGCTAACCAGACTTAACGGTTACCATAAAGAAGGTTCTCCTAAAGCATACACGCAAATAAGTGGCAAAAGCGCCTCCACTCTGCCTCATCACGAGTTGGGTGCTAACCCCAGTGATACTGCCGGGGCAATTAGCCCTACTGCCAAACCGCCCGTCGCTATTAGCATCGCATCATAGGTTTGGCAGAACGATAAGTCCCCATTCCCCATTGGGCTCATTCGGGAATTTCCCAATCTCCATTGGGCACAATGGGGAATGGTTGGCGCTATTACCGCTGATGGTATTACCGTCGGTGGTAATAGCACCAAAAATCAGCAAAATTGTGGCGGATTTGCCCCAGTTAAGAGCTGAGGGTAAATCCGCTAAGCCTGTGATTTGGTGGACCCTTAAATGTGGTGGTAATAGCATTACCACCGAATTTGAGGGTTACCACCAAACTCATGATGAGGCAGTATGTATTTGCAAACCCAGCGGCAATGTTGTTATTAGTAGTTATGGCTATAGTAATACGTGACGAAAGTGACCATATGCCACTATGTAGAACTGAGAATCATGATGAGAATGGGTACATCTATACATCTATATCAACAATAGTAATAACCGTATCCAGTGGAACCCTAAGAACCTTGAGAAGGCAAATGTATTAGTGACATTGCTACTCCCAAAATGTATTTCCCATCATACGAATGCTGAGGTGAGGAAGTCTCCTACCCTCATTGCTGACTTTCTTGAACTAACAAGTGATATTAAAGAAGTTACTAAAAAACAGTGAGCCCAGATAAGTCCTCATAATGGTGGAACTCGTCAGGAAAAAAATCATGCATTTCGATAGCGAAACCCATACTGCAAAAAAACAGTTGAGGACCCGATCTCGTCTATATTGCAATCCACTGGAAAAACCAATTCAGATTGGGAAGTAAACAGGTGCCTCAAAAAAGCAAACATCTCTTATAGAAGATGGCTTAAAAAACATCAATTAACCCGTGAGAGAGAAATTTGGTATCAGCTTGCAAATCGTACCCATAATGGCAATACCAATGGAGTCTGGACAGTAATTAGAGGGGCCACGAAACACTCATTACCAGTATAAAGTGTGGCTGAGAATGCATGGTCTGACCACATTGCTACTACCCTAAACAGTTAGATACAATCAGATAATGAGATAGAAATACCATTTAAAATATGGAACTGCACGTCATCTGTAATAGACCTGATAGAGATTATCAGCACATTGAATTCATCACGTGCTGCATGAAACATGCAATAACCTAATTAAAACATCTCCTCTACAATGAGTTCAGGTGCTGCACGTTCTCTTCACAGAGATTGGAATGTCTGCTATCCTGCCCTCCTCCTGGACATAGAGTCATATCTTGCCAGTTTATAAGAAAGGATGCTGGGGGCGAATCCAGCACACTATACGATGTTGGCAATGTTGGACATTCCAGCCAACATTTTTGCAAAAGTCATATTAATAGAACTTACTCAATGGATCGATGACAATAACATTCTTCCTCCAAATCAGACTGGCTTCAGATTAAACTATAATACTTCTCATGGCCCTCATTACAACACCAGCGCTAAACCATGGCGATATTAGCACCATGTTTGGTGCCGGTGTTGTAACGGGTCCACCATGGTTCAATGGGGAATTACCACCCCATTCCAAGGTTGGCGGGGCGGTAATTCCCGATTGATCCATGGCCCTTCCCCATTCCCATTTTCACCCCATAGGGCTTAATGGGACTGGGGAAGGCGCTAAGTATGGAACCGCAAATTGCGGTACCGTACTTAGCACCAAGGTCCTTTTGCGGGTCCCTACTTTAACGGCTGGTCTAGACCAGCCGTTAAGGTCGGGTCCCGCAAAGGGACCTCGTAATCAGGCATTAAGGGTTTAACAGCGCCAACACCTTTTACGGCACCGTTAAACCCTTAAGGCCAGGGTCGTAATGACCCCCATAATCTTTTGATATTAGTGTCAGCTGTTGAATACATTAAGAAGATTTAAAAATCTGCGGTATATGGTGCCTATATTGATTTTAGCACTGCCTTTGACACAGTGATGCATACTAGGTTATGGTCAAAGTTGATAGCTTGGAATATCCCTAGAGGATTATTGAACATGTTCATGTTACTCTATTGTGACACATACCTAATAGTACGTCATGATGTGGAAAGCACTCCCTGAATCCATCCCTACTAGAAGAGGTGTTAAACAGGGCTGCATATTGGCAGCAACCCTATTTAATATTTACTTAGCTGATTTGTCAGCAGCATTTTTAAGTCTAAAGTCCCACCCAATGAAGATCAGCCATCAGAAAATAAACTGGCTAGGCTGACAATGATCTGTTATTGTTCGATCAAACTCAAAACGGTCTCCAAAATCTATTATAAAGTCTAAACACCTATGCTAAAGATAATGGTATGAAAGTGAATATTAGCAAAACAAAAATCATGATCTTTAGGGGGACATCCCATAAAGTAGGCCTTAGATATGTGTCGAGGTATGATGGAATTATTGTTGAACATGTAAAGCAATATAAATACCTGGGAGTAATTGTAGGTGAAACCCTAAACTAGAAGTACCACTGGAACGAGAGCAAAATCAAATGCATGAGAATAGTTTAAGCATTGAGCTCCTTCATTGGTCACCAAGAGGGATTTCGAGCCAAACCATGTTGCTGTTATATTTTGCTTGGATTATTCCTGTTCCCATGTATGGACAGGAAGTGTGGGGGCACAACCTTGCAACTTAGCTGAGTTGTTTTGAAGCAAATATGCTTAGAACATTGTTTAGAATGGCGAAGAGCTTGCCAGTTGAATACCTCCGGTTGGAGTTTAATATTAAAGGAACAATGGTAGTATTCATATCTAGAGTAACCATATGGTACAAAATATTGTTAATGCAAGATAATGGCACTATAATAGTGAGTTACTTGAAAGCCTTCAAATGGATTGAAGCCTATGAACATATGGGTACCATGGCAAAAATGTGAAAAATCCATACAACTTGGCTTATCGGTTTCATGCGAGACAGTGGCTGTAGTAAGATGTGGTCATGTAAACAATGGGCCTCATTCCGAGTATGGAGGTAATCATGGCGCTATTAGCGCCATGACTATCTCCAATACCGGTACCGAGTCCACCCTTGTTCAATGGGGACTTACCGGTCTATTCCGACCTTTGCGGGACCGGTAAATCCCCATTGAAATAGCCATTCAACATTTCCATTTGAGCCCCCATAGGGCTCAATGGGAAGGTGCTAATAACGGTACCGCAAATTGCGGTACCGTTATTAGCTCTAAAGTGCCTTAAAGGGTCCCGTCCTTAACGCCTGGTAAAACCAGCCGTTAAGGAAGGGACCCGCTAAGGCAACTTGGAATAGGGCGCAAAGGGATTACCTGCACCGGTGTCCTTACCGGTGCCCGGTATCCCTTTGCCCCCAACTCGTAATGAGGCACAATGGCTTAAACAGAAACTGCTTTGCTATAGCTATGAGTCCAGTTTAGTAAATTTAACAAAAAACGTCACTAGTCGCAGTTATATTGCATATATGATGCAGCATGACTCAATGCCGAAATACGTGACGGCCTATCCTAGTAGCCTGATAATTAGTTCATATTTATTGATAAAATGTAATAGTAGCCCAGTGCTAGAAACTATGCGAGTGCGATACCACATAAATAGAGCAGATAGCCTATGTCGTCTGTGTGGTGACAGCATAATAACATTGTATATCTAGAGCACGTTTTGATAAACTGCAAAAGCTTGAATATTATGAGAACCAAATGGGTGAAAGCATTCAACAACAAACAAGATTGTGCCAACACATCTAATATGTGGCATAAACGTATGGATGGTAATGACACCAATTGTATACATTTAATGGTGAACTTTTGCATGAAATGTATAGAGATTTTAGATTAATTATCTAGAAGAGTGTTTTAACTAGTAGATGCAATAGATATATTTTTTGTCATTTTTTAACTATGGTGTGTGTTGCCACATTGTGATAGTCATGTTAACACATCATTTAAAGCTATAATGGTTTTTGTATACTCTGGCTTTATGCGTGTGTTGTGACAATAGCTATGATTAAGTTGTGTATATAATCTTTTTTTAAAGACGCTTTGAAATGTAATTATGTATATATTGAAGGAAAAAACTTTAGTTGCAGGGACTTTAAGGTGAGAACGTAATGCAACAAAACCCCTGAAATTCAGCTAAAACCATTGTAAAATGTGTGCCCCCTGTTGTGCAGCCTATGACCACAATGATGACATCACAGATCACCTCACTGACGACATCACTAAGTATATGCTGTATGAGAACACTGATGGCATTACACATCACATCACTGATGTCATCACTGGTGACAACATTAATTGCATTACAGCAATGACTGGCCTTAAGCATGGCCTTCAGCCATGGACAGTGTGCATGGTCAAATATATTTTAACACATGAATGGGTACTAGTCATGGCCTTCAGTTATGGACAGTGGCAACAACCTTCATACATTTGCACTGACTATTTTAAAACTTTAACAGTCTACCAATCATATATGTTGACCTTTACCAGTGGTACAGCTTTCAACCGTATCCACTGTATATTATACACACTGGTCAGGCAATAGCCATGGACATTAGCACAATACAGGCCAGTGGCCAGCATCTTTGGCTGTGCCCACTATATATTCTAACATATATATGGGCCACTCACCGTGGCCTTTCACCTTGAGCAGTTTGTATATCTTTTGGCCATGTTCACATTATATTTTAAATTAATAAAATGCAATAAGCGATGGCATGCTGCCATACCCATTGTGTATTATAGAATACCAAACAGTCACTTGCAATGGCCTTCAGCTTTGCCCATTGTGTATGATATGCACTAACCAGCCAGTAGCCATGGTATTCAACACAATACTAGTCAGTGGCCACAGGTCTGAGCAATGCAGACAGTATATTTTTACATATTAATGGGCACTATCTATGGCCTTTAGCCATGGCCACTGCCTGCAGCTTTCAATGTTGCCCACTGTATATTTGAGAACGGTGATGGGCTACTAGGCATGGCTTACAATTCAGCTAATCAAAACACTGTATTATGTCTACAAAGTAAAATAAAAAGCAACTAAAGAATTGCATATCTCCCGAATAAACCTGTTGTTACAAGAAAAGTGTGTGCATATGTATTTAACTTGTTCAAGTATTTACATGTATGTGTACTGTTCATGCATAGTTATTAAAATCATGCAGTAGCTGCAATATATTTAAAAATTAATATTTACTAGACTACTGGCAATATATAAATAGATATATTTATATATTTTTGAAACTTTTTTTATAGCCGCGTCTAATAAGGCTACAAGTGCGGCTATACTACACAACTGGAGGGGCGGAAGTAACCCACGTATCTAAAATTAGACAACAGAACATCTGCATCCTTCAACGCGGTTATGCATCATCGCGACTAATATGGCAGCCAATGGTTTCACACGCTGTCGTTCCGCACCCACACGTTATACGCGACAACAAATGAAGCAATCATACTTTGCGAAATATGGATGCAATTACGCCCCTGCGATTAACGTAACCCGCATGCACAAATAAGCCAATGAGACAAGCAACACCTTTGACGCAGCTACACCTCTTCTCGAAAAATACATCAGCCAATCATAACACAAGCTACGGCTCCGCGCCTACACGTGAATTGTACGTCTCCTCGTCCTCTTTACCCAGTTTTAACCAAATCCAATTTTCTTGTGATTTGTTTAGTTTGTATATTTTTTGTTTCACTTTTTCATTTTCTTTTTTTAAAATCTTTTTTCATTTTTTGCGGCATTGTCTTTTTTGTGTTGTCATGTTTATTATTTAATATTTTACTCCCTACTTGGACATTGCAACATGTCTGACCATGACAGTAGAAGCAGTTAGGATGTCGTTATCATTTGGGTGGACAATCCTTCATCACCAAGGAAGAAGCACACATGCATGAAGAAAACTGAAGATAGTTGGCGCTTCTTTAAAGTGAAGGAACAGCACTCCAGGAAAGAGGTGGAAGAGGTACTCTGCACCTTCTGCAACAAGGCTCTATGTCGTGGACCTACCAACATTCCTTCTCAAAGTCTGGGAACATCAATAATGATTAACCATCTGGTGAGAGTCCACTGGGACGATGTTGATGAAGAATATCGAAAAGTCCATGAACATCAAAAAAGAAAAATGCATGGGACCCATTCTTTGAATAGATTAATATCAGCAACACCTTCAGAACCCCCACCCACAAGTACAGCATCAACACCAAATGCAAATGAAATGTCTACATCAGCAGTGGTATCCACTACACTGACTCCTCTGTTGCTGACAACCAACCTTTCCAAGATGCAAGTCATGTGTTGAGGATGCTGCAAATGTGTAATCAAGGGAGATGCCACAAGTGAGCAATGGCTAACATTAATCGCTTAACATCAGATTACTTGTCTTGTTTAGTATTTGCTTTTTAAGTGGCAATTTTCCCCTTTTTTCTAAAAAAAACATTAAAAAAAATATATGTTGCAAAAATGAACAATTCTTTGTTTGTGCATATACATTGCACATATATATATATATTTATCCAAAGTCTTACTAAATACCTATGTCCTTCCATCTTTCTTCCATATATAAAGTCTGAAAAAAATAGATGTTGTTAATATTAATGGTAAAGGCCATTTATACTATGCACTATCGCTACTGCATTGGTACTATGGTGTTCATCATAACAAAAGAAATACACAATTATTTATGGTTTTTTTTTCTCAAAATTATACTAAAAGAATACTGATTGTATTCCAATAAACAACCATTGCCAAGTTGTGTTCATTAACCATATGATAGAGGAAAAAAAACGTCTCAATGGAGAAAAAAACCCTGTTCTGTTATTTAAAATGCTTAACATTTAAGTTATTCTGAACTACATTTTGCATCAGCAAATTCTAAAAAGAATTGCCTTCAAAAGGCATAGTTTGTACACCAATAAATGCATTTCACTATAACACACAGATCTTACAATACTATAAACAGATAACTTTATGCTACATGATGACTAATTTACAGATTACTTTATGCAACCTCCACCAGGAAACCAAGACATGTAACATAACTATGCATTCAGTTTTGCAAGGAAATAAATGAAGACATGCCAACACTGTAACTTTATTTTTAGTATTGATCTTTTTAAACTATAGCCATAGCTATATATTTTTTTATTACTTGTTTTAATCGGATTTGCGATTTGTACAAGAAAAAGAACATGTTTATTGAAAAAGTAGACGTAAAACATAACAGTAGCAGTAAGCTATTAGTCTTTGCATTTTCCAAATCTCAAAATGCTCGAAGCTGGTCCTACGGTTTAAAGCTTAGGATGCTCCCCACTTATCAGAATTTGTTTCATAGTTTGAACTGTCACTATTACCCATGCAGTCCTTTCTCGGCTAATACATTTTTCCCACCACAAATTGTCTTCGAAAATGTGAGCGGTTGCGAAGAGAGGTTTCAGGTAACTTGATCTTATGGTTTGAGTTCCAGGACAAGCCAGGAGCAAGTGTCTTATCATTTCAATCTGATCTTCCCCCTCACAGAAGTGGCACTTGTTCGAGCTTGAAAGACCTCTAACCTGTAGGATTTTATTTGTTTTCAAGAGATTGAGATGTGCTCTAAGGAAGGTATTCCTTAATGATTTGTTTGGACATTTTTTCAAGAAGTCCTGTATGCGGTTTCATTTCCATATTTGAACTGGTAGGTGTGATGTTGATTTAAATTTTGCCACTGTTTCTAGAGTACTGATCAAATCTAGTTTGTCCATTTTCCTTTTGACCTTTGTCCAGTTTTAGATCAACTCTTCTTCACAAATTTGAATTTCCATCAACTTCTTTTGACGGTCTTGCTCCCACACTTTAAGCATTGTACAATGCCTTCTTGCTTCCAGTTTTATTACATTGAAAATGCAAGGGTGATTTTCCAGCAAGGTTTTCCTGTACAGCATCATGATGCTTCGCTCAATTGTTGAGAGGAGTGATAGAAGGATTAGTTCTCGTCTAATTAGAGCCATTGAAGATGATTTTGGCAAGTTGAGAACTGATCTCGAGAAATATCCTTCAAGTTGAAACAATATCTTTTTTGGTATTTGTGGCATTGCTTCCGCTCCACATGTGTTTGACAGGACCACCTTCACTCTGTAGAAGCTGATAGCTGGAACTAATGAGAAAAAAACAAATTCTGTATCTACCGCTCTGGCTTGAGAAGTGAGCTTACTTGTCTTTCCTCGAAGGACTTGTTGCATAGCTATTTCCGATTTAGAGCTATCCAGGGTCACT
Organism: Ambystoma mexicanum; assembly: GCF_040938575.1. Lineage (NCBI taxonomy): Eukaryota > Metazoa > Chordata > Amphibia > Caudata > Ambystomatidae > Ambystoma > Ambystoma mexicanum. The sequence goes on along the minus strand of NC_090937.1, from coordinate 423,800,624 downwards.
CCGAGGTACTTAAATGTGTTGTCCTTTTCTATTTGCGAGCCTTCCAAAAACCATTTACGTTTTTCCTTTTTCTTTTGAGTCTTTTCATTGACATGCTTTTGGTCTTCGCTATATTAATCTCTAAGTTATTAGAGTGGATGTAGTGTGCCAAGTTGTCCAGTTGGCGCTGGAGGCCAATAGGTGTATGATCTATTAGTATCATGTCATCAGCATACAGGAGGTGGGTAGTTTTAGTCTGACCCATCGTAGGCGGGAATGATCGTACATTTTCCTCTGTGTATTTAAAGTCGCCCAGGTATGCTAAAAAAAGCACAAGAGCCAACGGGCAACCTTGTTTAACGCCTCTTGTCGATGGTATTTCCTCGGATAGCAGACCTTGTCCTCAAACGCACCCTCATTTTAGTGTTAGTGTGTAGGGCCCGAATTGGATGTAACATTCTGGGCGGGCATTGCCACAATGTTAATGTGCCCCAGAGTTTTTCTCGATTGACCTGGTCAAAGGCTTGAGCCAGGTCAATGAAAGCAACAAAAACCCTGGGACCCCCTCCAAGATCTTGCTCTTGAGGATGCTCATGAACATAATGTTTGCGATGGTACCAATATTTTTCATAAATCCCGTCTGATAGGGGTCAGCGCAGGGCACAGTACTTGCCCAAAGTTGGAAACGCTTTAGCAGCAGAGAACCAAAGATTTTGCCAATCACATCAAGCAATGTGATAGGACAGTAGTTTCTCGGGCCCTCCTTGCTTCCCTTTTTATTAATATGGACCATGATGGATGAGGTCCAAGATGTTGGTATGGATTAAGACTCAGTGCATCTTACAAAAATGGTGCTAATGAAGGCAACCCATTCGACCGGGTGGTTTTTGAGGTTGATATTCAGAATGCCATCGGGTCCCGGTATTCTTGATGGTTTCAGCTTCTGGATGACCTCTTCAAGTGCATCTCTGTCTCCAAGGTCAACCCAAGGTGCCATTGTGTCACATTGCTCTGAGGTGGTGCTAGATAGCACAAGATGGAATAAGATTTTAAAAAACTTCACCCCCATGTTGCTTCACCTATACTGTTCAAGAGGCAATCTTCCACTGGGGATTCCACAGATCCGATTAAAGACCATAATTCTAGCGGGTTATGGCCGCTCACCTTCCTCAACATCTCCTCCCAGTCCCGTTGGTAAAGTAACAGACAATGGGCCTCATTACAAATCAGGCGGTCCAGAAATAATGGTGGCGCTAAAACCACCCCCACTGTTGTTTACGGACTGCCTGATCCCGACTCCTGCAGGCGGGAGGTGATGTTCCCTCCAGGTTTGACCTGGCGGGTTTAACACCGCCCACCTGCAGGCGGATGAGGAAACAACGGCAGCATTACGAGATGCTGCCGGTGTTTCCGTGATCCCCATTCCCATTGAGTTGCATAGGACTCAATGGGAATGGGGATTAACACCATTCCGCCTCTGTGATTCCCAGAAAACCGGGGTTGTAATGCACCGGTAATTCCGGGAATCATGGAGGCAGAATGGTAATACAAGTCTGGCGGTAACCAGGTGGTTTTACCACCTCGGTTACCGCCGGACTCATAATGAGGCCCAATGACTTTTCACCCAGGACTTGTATGTCTTTGTAGCTGCAACTTTTTCCTCTCGACCAGGCGTTTAATTTTTTTAAGTTCTCATTTTTATTCTGCAAGGGTTTTGTTTTAGATATGATTTTTAGGACTAAGTTGAAGTCACATTTTTTTTGCATTGGCCTTGTATGTTAAGAGCAGTGGTTGTTAATCAGAGAAAAGCTATCGCTTTTTGCATCATTGTAGTTTTTAATAAGTTCTAAGATGTTCTTGCACTCAGTTTGAGTTGGGTTCTTTGAGTATTACATTCCATTTGGATCTTCATTTGAAGTTTTTGCACCGAACGTGACATCCATGAGAAAGTCAGTAGGACAGTAGATTGTGGTCACTTTGGTTTTGGCTCGTTCAGCACTCCCCTTGCCTCTTGACTTCTAAAGGTTGCATTTAGATCCCCACTGATAATTATATGGGAAACTTGATGTTCAGAATATGCCCCGTCGATTGATGTTTCCATCATTTACAAATAACTCTTGTTGTCCATGACTTGAGGGTTCCAATAAGTTTTCATAATAATTATTGTGGTGGAGAATGACTTGCCTGCCTGGTCCTTTTGTTGTTCTCAATTTACTAGGTCAGCCAACAGGAACAGATTGGCTACAAGCATTGCTTGTAGGTGTAGACCGCTTCCCGCTTACATTAATCCTGAGGAAGGGCGACCTTGAGCTCTTTTTGGTGCAGGAGCAAAAGCTAGGTCGTAGCCATCAAGAGTATGTTTTTCAGTTATCCAAGATTCCTGAAGGCACAGTATGTCGTAGGTGCCCAAGTCAATTCCATCTTTCACCATCAAATGACGAAAGCCTCGCGTGTTCCAGGATCCTATTCTCAACACCCATTCAAACGATTTCTGAAGGTCTGTATGTTCATTCATTTGTCCCATATGGAAAGGAGATTCGCATTGCTACTTTCTAAGATTGGAGTTTAGTGCTTTGGGATCCAGGGCCATAGTTGTTGGAGCGGAGCAGGCTTCACCTTTTCCTGAGTCAATAGAGTGTCTTGTGAAAGCTCTTGGATCACTGTCCTTTGTATGTTCTCCAAAGGTCCCAACAGAAATCTTCCGATCCCAAGGGGATCTTTGTATTTTATACTTGCAACTGGCATTCAAGTGGATAAAGTTAGTTTGTCCATCGTTGAGGTTTTTTGGTGTGTATCACTTTCTTTTGATCTTTTGGACGGTAGAACGTCCTTTTTTGTTGTTTTCAGTAAGGGTCGAGTCCCAGCTTCATGGTGCAGATCCTCCGTTTTAGAAGTACGAATGGATTTTGAAGTACATTCTTTTGTAGATAGACTTTCGCCATTGGGGCTGTTTACTATATCAGGCGGAGGTTCTCTGTCTACTACTTCTAGCAAGTCGAACCCCAATCTCAGGAAATGTTCAACCGTGTCCCCTATCATGGTTTTCACGACCAGGGAAGATATATGCAAATATGCAATAGCTTTGTCCCCCTCGTGACCCGGTTCAACGAGTTTAAGGTTCTCAGTTCTTAAGAGGTGCACATTCGGAATACATTGTAGCAGGCTTAATACTGTTCTCCTGTTCAAAACAAGATGTTCACGATTATCAAGCAATTGCTTCAATTTAAATGTGTGCTTTGTTTTCACCCGGTTATCTCTACAGTTCTTCAGACTATTCTCCATCAACCTTGGGCAATGAATTCTGTTTTTGGGACAATGGATTCTAGTTTTGGGATAATCCGATCATTTTCGCCAGGTGCCTGATGTGGAAGTTCCTAGGGGGCGTGTTCTAATTTTTTTTACTTTATCCTCCTGGTATCTCGCCGGTGGTTCCGATTTTCAGTATCCAGGCCCCAAGTAGGTATGGAAATTAGTTTTTTGCAATGGGCTTCAAGAGTGTGGAAGTTGGCGGAGGCCTCCCATTCTGTTGAACGCCTATTACAAGTTATAGAATTAGAGGGTTTTAGCGGCGCCAGACCAGAGTCACTTTGGTCAAAATGTTGAACGTCCTTTTGAACTGTTTGGACCTCCTGATCTGTATGTAAATGCTCACTTAGATTTATCAAGTCATCTGCCTCCATTAAGTCTTCGACTGTTCTTGGGGATTGTCGAGGATGGTTCCTTTAATCTAGATGTTTAAGTATATTATGATCTCCCTCCTTGTCTATTGAGTATCCTGGACTTTGCACTCTTGATCTCAGAGTGGGAGTCGGCATCCAGATTTTGATTCTCCGTCACCATTGGGGCCATCACCGTCGGGCGAAGTTTGCTGCTTATTTGCAGCAGTTTCTTTAGATTTAAGGTGATCAAAGATGGCAAAATCTCTATTGGTGTTTTCTTTAGGAGTGGTTCCAGCACTGGTTTTGTTCACCGGTTCCGCCAAGATGAGAATCACATCTTCATCTATAACACAGTTATTGGGTCCTCCCAAGTTATTTTCTTTTTGATTTGTCAATTGATTGTGCATACCCTTCACCTTTCTTTGTATAGCCAAAGAAGAGGCTGAGCCATAGCTTTGCGAATTACTCGTACTAGGCCTTTCATTCTGATTATAGGAATGGTCAGCCATTTCCCTTTGATGATAATAGTCTTTGTCAAGAATGGTCTGAGTGCTTGCCTCAAGAGTTTTAGTTTTACTTGTTGGTTCTAGGCTGCAACATGCCAAGGCTTTTCCGTTGATTTTATCCCTGTCGTTTCCTTTGCTATAGTGCCGTTGGGCTTTTGAACGTTGTTCCATAGCAGTTATGTACCCTTCCAGGTAAATTAATTTGCTGTGCATCATAGCTGAGACAGTCATGTGGTCTTTTAGAGTATCATTGAGTGACTCATATAACTTACTAAAAGGAGCCAGTGCAATCATTACCATTGACATCAATGAGAGGAGATCAGATTTCTTTGATGGAGAGTCTTTTGCAGTATTAAATGGCAGTTCGCTCAATCTTCTATTACTGGAAGGAGAGGACGGCAATGATGATAGTGAGTCTGTTCGCGAAGGCACAGTAAGTGGCCCCAAATGGATTTTTAGGAACTTTCAAGTCTGGCGCCGAGTGACCGATGCTTTTGTTGTGGTTTTGCATAGTCATTTGGGCTTGGGGCTCCATGTTTTCATTCAAGTCGCTGGTAGGGTGAAGCAATGGGTTCACCAAAATTATGGATCCACCATGCCCAGACCGGCTATCAGTAGGCAGTACATCCAAGCATTGCAAATGGGTAGATGGAACCAACAAAGGGTTGGACTGGGGGGCAAGTGAAGTAGACATATGATTTAGAGACAGAATTGCCTGCAGCACCCAAGCCAGTGTTTGGCTCTTCATCGTAACCAGTGTCTTAGTGGGGCCCTCGGTTTTGCCACAAGCACAAGGTCAGTCTTTGTAATTCTGTTTGAAGGCTTTGGAGTCACTTTCGGGGGCCCAAAGTGCTACCTTATCGCGGGAGACTGTAATTCGGGAACAGCTTATTTTGAGAGGTTTGGGGAAATTCCACTTCAATCATTTGGGCGGCATCAATTTTGCGTTGCTTAAAGGAAGTCTGATGTTCCTGAACTGCATCGAGGATTTCAGCATCTGAGAGCACAACTGTCTTTTCAAACTTTCTTTTTGCCTGTTTGCTGAAAAAATACACCAAAATTGATGCTGACAAAGAGTTAGAAGCTTCCACTTTGTTCAGAGCTTCCTTTTTTTCCTTTTTCCATTTGGCGGGCAAACAGGGTTTCCTCAAGGTTGTACATAGCAGAGAATTTTTACCTTTTTTGACCTTAGCTGAGCACCTCTTTTACGCCGAGGAGGGGCCGCTTTTTGTTTGTAAAGACTTGCTTTACATGTGATTGCAAAGGCAGTTTACGAGTTGAAGTTCCCTTACTGTCCCCCCTTAGCTCTTCAGGGGGAGATCCCACTAAATTTATATTTGGAATTATGGTGCCGACACTCAGGGAAGCCCCTTGTCCAAGAGTAGCCCAGGTGTCACAATTCACAGGGCTAAGCAAGGAGCTTTTCTGCAGACTTGCGTGGATTAGGATCGGCACAATAAACTGTTTTTTTCCTAGAAGAGGGACCTCCTGTGACTGGGGATTTTCCGCAGGCCTCTCTTCTTGCAGCAGATCATTACCCCAAGGTGTTGGTTCCAGAGGGTCGGTTCTTTCATTCCCTTTAAGAGATTCAATCTTGTCAACATCCTATTGTTCAGCAAAGGGACTCGTTCAAGTGTTTGTGGGTGCCAAACCTGCATTTGGGCCCTCATAGCCATCTGCCTTCCCAGCCCTGCCCCCCCTTACCTGTTGGAGCCACCTGCGCATCTCTCCTGAGGGGCTGGACAGGCTCTCCGCATCTCGGCAAGGGGTCAGGAGGGAAGTCGGTTGCGGAAGCAGGTAAACCGGATAAGTCAGCGGGAAGGACAGGCAAGCCCTACGTTTTGGGCTTTTAGAGGGGGTGGACCACACAATCAAGAGTTTGATGGATTCCACAGCAGGTTGATGCACATATTGAGTCGGTGCCCCCTTTCTGTGAAGCACTCGAGCCTCTGTCCTATCCGTCCTCTCCAAGGAAGGAGTCGCGGAACAAACCGGCAGGAATGGAACGCATGGCGCCATCTTGCAAGAAGGGTGCATGAGCCTGCTGGCAGATCCTGGATCGGTTTTCTCCCTGTGCTGACTGCGTGTGCTACGCAGGAGGCAACCTTCTTCCTCTGAAGCACGACAGTAGGCAGCCAGAGAGATGGCAGAGTCCATCTCGGCCTGGGCGGCCGGCGCTGCCATAGAGTGCAGAGACTGCTACTCTGCAGCTACTCCGCGGCCACTCTGCGATCTCAACGGGGTTTTAAGCTGAAGTTCAATCCACACTGCGGTAAAGACAGTAGAAAGGCTTCCGGGCAGCAAAGTCTGGATAAGCACAGTAAAGAGTAACGCAGATACTGCTACTCTGCAGCTACTCCGTGCCATAACTATATAATAACTAATAGGGAGACAATAAAAACTGTTGTGAATAAACCTATTAACAGTTAGAAAAAACTACACTAATAACGTAAGAAATATAATTTCTGTACTTCTTATAAAATCTGTGTGCATCCTTTGTTTGGCCACCTACACACATGAGATGTTCATGATGACATTTCATATTATACACATCATTTTTTTTTAACTTAACACTAAAATTATTCTATACACTTCTGTTAGCACTGATACTGCTGCACGGTGTGGAATTCCTTTTTTTACTATATCATAATTAATTCTAAAATATCTACATTACCCTTTCATAACTTATTTCATAATTTGGTGTGCATCCTTTTTCTGTCCACCTGCACACCTTAGAAGCTAATCACAATTATCTTAAAACCTAACAAGCAAAATGAAACAATATGCACAGTTTAATGGCTGAATAGATTGTCCGACTGCACATAAAACATATTTAAAACATAAAACATATTTATACATTTAACAAACAAACCTTTTCAGTAAGTTATTTTGATTTTGTATTTTAATTGCACTACATGTTTTTGTATCTACAACCTACTGTTTACTTGTTTGATATGTAAACAGTCATGAACTTCTACACTCCTCATACTCAAAATAATGTACATGGAACCATTTATGTAACCTTGCACTTATACTGAACACTTGTACATATTCAAATACATAGGGCCTCATCAGGCGCTGTTACGGCCGGATTTAAGGGCCTGCCAAATCAGGGCTTCAGCTGATTTCCCCCCAGCTCTTAGCTGGGGGAAAATCCACCGAAATTTCACGCTCATACCGCTGGTGGGAAATCCGCCGGCGGTAAGAGTGCAAATTTTCCCATTGAGTCCAATGGGGAATGGGGCATTCGCGAATGGGCTCAATGGGGAATGGGGATATCCAAGTCTGCCAAACCCGTGATCCGGCGCTAATAGCGCCGGTGGGTTTGGCGGTAGGGCAGATAACACCAGCGCTATAAGCGCCGGCGTTACCGCCCAACTCGTGATGAGTCCCATAGTGTTTTACAATAAAACACAAGGAGAAGATTGCAGAATGCTATTTTCACTTCCAAATTATATCATCTTCACAATACCTCTACACTTATTTAGCATATTTTTTTAAAATCATCCCATTAACAAACCATGTCCTACTTTACATAAACCACTTATTAACCTATTTTTCTTTTTCAAATGTTTATTTTGCATTTTTATATTCACACAGGATATTACACATGTATTTCAAAACATTGCTTCTAACAACATTAAGTAAGCATTCTTTAACCCCTTTGGCAATCTATTTTGGTGTGTCACTATAGAGTCATTCTACACACCCATGTTATGAAATGTCCAGGCTATTTACAAAATTCATTATTGACGTGTTACTTTTTCCTACCATCTACATTGTATCTTTAAAACATAATTTTTTTTATTTTTTTATTAGTTATTTGTATGAATAAAAAAAAAAAGATTTGATTTTTACAAAGAACTTTTCAGTCTGTCGCTCGATTAGTCTTTTGAACAGACTTCGTGTAAGTTTAAGAATATTAGTCCAACTGGTTTTTTCAGCCTTTTTCGGCCTTTTCAAACTGAGACTAAGAAGAGGGGGGTCACACGAAGTATTGGCTCACCAGGAATCTCGTAGTGTGGAAGTGCCAGTGTAAGACCTTGGCTTTCTGGGGTCCTTTCAAGAAGTTCCAAGGTATCCAGCTTGGCCATGATTTGTTGCACAAGTTGAGAAGTCGCCATTAGCCAAGTCGGTTTGTCCCCGCTGATCATTCTTGACCACCAACAGGATTCGCTATCTAGTGAGGGATCAGATGAAAAGGGCGGCATGTAAGCTGTCCTGATTGATTTTGTTTCTGAGCAACCTAAAAGCAGGTGGTGGACTGTCTCTTTTTCATTTATGTTGCGACATAATCTGCAGTGTGTTGAGTTGGAAAGTCCCCTAATGGCTTTGATTTCATTTGTCGGTAACAGGTTCAGTCTCGCTCTTAGAAGATAGTTTCTTGCTTTTCTGTTAGGGAATTGTTTGATATATCCCTGCAGTTCATTTAGTTTCTTTGTGCTTGGTGGCAAGTGGAGTGTTAGCCTGTTTTCCGTGGCTTTTGCAAGAGTCGTGATCCAATCTAACTCTGATTTTTTTTCACGATTTATACCGGGTTTTGAATCAGGTCATCTTCATCACACTCAATAGATTTCAGAATCGAGGAAATGTATAGCTTCCAGGATTGTACGGGTTTGTTGGATTCAACTGCTAGTTCTGTTTTGATGATTTTGTATGGCAGTGGGCTTTCAGGGAGCAGTATTTTTCTGTATAATCTTAAGGCATTGCAGTTCAAGGTCCCTTGTAGGGACAGGAGGCTCAGTTCTCTGCGAATGGATGCTCCAGGCATAGAAGCCGGAAGGCCGAGAACTGTTCTCATAATCATAATCAATACAAACTTATTAAAAACTAGATTTTGCATTGTTGATTGTAAATTACAACCACAGTCACTGCATTGCATGCCATGGCATGCTTTAGTTACAAGATCAGGACATTTTACACTTTTGTGATCAAGCACATGCAGGTACACAAATATTTCACAAAGAACTGGAATAGAATATCCTTTCTTACATTTTGGATACAAGTGCCTCCACTCATAGCTAATTCCAACACACGTATCTACATTAACAGTTTCTTTCACGAATATCTCAAAGACATTCATTAAATCTTTGTGACTATACTCCTGTTTATTTTGAGAAAAAAAATAATTTCCACTTGCAACAGCTACTACATTTCAGATTGACATTGCTGAATGTAAACTGTGTGAATTTTCTTTCATCTACAGACATTTGAAGCTGTTGAAGTGATTTATTGCATCCATGGAATCATTTTAAACAACATACAACAAGCTGCTTTACAATAGCATTCAGATCCTGTTTCATTACTAAAGCTGCAATAACAGTATGTTACAGTTGAACGACTCTCCAACTCCATTAAATTCCATTGTTTTTCACTCTTACAAGGACTGATTTCATTTGAATGTGTTTTCACTGACTCCTTGTGTTTCCTGGATGACTGATTAACAGGTACAGGTATACGGCTCAGGTGAGGAGCATACAGTACACACAACCTATTATATTCTTCAATGCAAGAAATGTCAGCTGCCACTTTGCTTTCATCAAAGTTTATTCAAAATAAACCTTCTAGATATTTCACATGTGACAAAACTACATATGACATTCCTTCTTTAAACAATGTATGACCAATGTCAATAAATGCTGCTTCTAACGTCAACCCTTGTGATTTATGAATAGTTAGTACATAAGCAGAACACAATGGAAACAGTGCTCTTTTCACAAAAAGCATCCTTAAAAAACATGAAACAAGCTCTGAGAAATCAAGTGAATTCCTTCAACATGATCAAACTTAACTTCAACATGTTCAATGCTGAAAAGTGGGAAATGCAATCACTCTTCGCATTGCGCTTTTGACTAAGCCAATTCCTCTTCAACATTACTTATGCATTGATTCACAGTTTAAAAACTCCTTCCAGACCTGCAGTTTTAGAAATAGAATTTGCTAGTTGACCTAAAGTAGCGTTTGCTCTCTTATCCAATTCTAAAGGCATAACATGACCATCTAAAACATCACATGATTTTATTTCTATAATATTTTGCTTCTCTGGCAGTAGCATTGTAGAGTCAAACGTGTTACACTCTGCAAGTATGCACATCAAAGAAACACAACAAAATGTTCTTTCTTAAGAGTCAACATGACATCAGATGGACTGTAATCTACATGAAACATGTTTTAAATCAGTCTTCCCTTTAAGACTGCTATCACATTTTACTCGATAACACTCATACAAATCGTGTTAAGCATTTTTGCATACTCTAAGTCTCCAGATTACCTCATATTAATGGTAAGTTCCTAGGATTCAAAACAATTCCAAAGGTTAAAATGAACAATACTTCCTATACTTTTTTGAGCATCCTTAGATTGCAGCATTCTAAAAACGGGTTGATCTTTCACAGGAGTTAATTGTAACAAGTCTCCAAAAACAAGTATATGTTTACTTCCAAAAAAAATGTTGCAGTCATTCTTCAAAACCTCTTTCATGCACAAGGGAAAGAGAGCTAGCATCAAGTTAGATACCATAGTTAGTTCATCTACAATCAAGTTATTTAATTTTCTAAGATTTTTTCCTACTCCCTGTGAGGAACTTGATACAAGATTCCGATATTCAAGTTTCATATCAGGCTCCACTAGTAACATTAACAGGCAATGTAAAGTTACACCTCCTACATTAAATGCTGCTAAACCATTTGGAGCAGTTAGAATACATGACAAAGAGGAATCTGTTACATTTTGGATCACAGCTCTTATTGTATTAAAAAGATTGACCTGTTCCTGCTTGTCCACTAACATACAGCAAAACAGGTTTGTATTGCACACAAGAGCATTCACACTTGGCATGTAAGAACCTATCTTTCATTTTATTATAAACTTCTTTTTGCTCTATATTAAGTTTAATAACAATTTCATCACAATTCACGTCTGCAACTTTACTTTGTTTCATTACAATTTCTACTTCCTCCATAGCAAGCTCAACATCAGTTTCAATAATTGGGTCACAAGCACATTTTGACTTCCTGATGCAGATTCTTGACTGCCCTCAGGAGTTTATTTTGCAAATTCAGCTACCAAATGTTCTTCTTGACTTAGTTCTTTCTCCAGTAAGTCCAAATACTGCTCACATTTTGAATATGTAATTAAGTATTAAAAGAGGCCTGGGTATCCCCCTTATTAAAAAAAAGGAATATCTGGACCCCTTTACCCCAGACAATTAATGGCCTATTACTAATGTGCCGTTTTTATTAAAGGTTTTGGATAAAGTGGCACACTTGCAACTTCAGAATCATGTTGAGACCAACAATGGAAGAAATTCCATCAGGTATTTGTGTGTGGGGCCGCAGGACTGACGTGCAAGAAAGCGAAAGACGCTGGTCCATTACGGCGCGTCTTTCGCTTTTTTTCTGTCTTGGGGTGACTCAGCAGTTCTTGTAGACCCCTGCAGAACACAGCCTGCACGGAGCATCGCTCGCGCTTTGCCGCCAGGACTGTGCATCACACGAAATCCTTGTGGATCCCAGTCCTGCATGTGAGGAGCCCCGACTGACGGCCCCACACACGAATACCACCCAGCACCCCCACACAGTCCACGTCCTGATGAATGCCGTAGTAGACACGAGGCCCATCTAGCCCCCTGAGACGGCAGAAACACCTTGGTGTAGACGCACCTCTTACCTACAGTGTAACATCACTGTTTGTATCAAGAACACTATGTTTGTTTTGTTTTGTTTTGTACTTGTTATTATGCTGTTCACTATGTTGTGATGATTACTGAATTGTCCTCGGTTCTGTCACGCAAGCATTCACCGGCATTACTGGTGTCTGCTTTCATGGTCTATATGTGTGGTATAGAAAGTAATGTTTGGTGAAAAGAAATGTTGACACATCAATCAATTCCATTCACGATGTATAATACAGTCCAAACAATCTTTTGAGTAAAATACCATTACTTGAGTGTCTGTGTTTATTTATTTTAGACAACAGGGTACACAGGAGAGTGTGAAGGTGTTCCCTTTTTTTGACCTGTTCAATTGTATCCGTGTCTATTTACAAGTCCATCCACGTTTGGATGACTGTAAACTCATTGGTATTAAACACAAGCAAAACAGAGCTTCTCATTGTTGCCCCAAGTTATAAGTTGAGATCCCTGACAGGAGAGTATGTTAAGTTTATAATCATTGACACGCCCATTATGGTACAAAAAATAGTTATTCTTGATGCTGAACTCTCTATGCATCAAGTGATTCTTGATGCTGAACTCTCTGTGCATCAACATGTGGCTGCTATCAGATTTGTTGCCTGATAAACAAGCTGCTAAATAGCATACAACCCTTTCTCACCCAAGAGAACCTGGCAACTTTAACCACAGTTCTTGTGAACACTCAGGTGGATTACTGTAACAGCTTGCTTGGTGGTTGTGCCGTCACTGTTATAGCGATGCTTCAAGTCACCCAGAATGGTGCATTGCGGGCCGCTACTGGTTTTGAAAGACGTTCTCATGTTACCATGGCTAGAAGGGCGTTACACTGGCTACCAGTGAAACATCGTATTATACACAACATTTTAACTCTAAGTCATAAATGTGTGGTTAATGCTTCCCCTGAATACCTGAAGGCACATATTCAGTCATACACTGCAAGTCATTCACTTAGATCGCAACAACATCTGAGATTAATCCAACCTAGTTTCAAGCTGGCAACGGCAGGTGGATGCAGGATTAATTTAATTTTCAAGGTCCCTGTGTCTGGAATGCACTGCCACCCAGCATCAGATTGACCGATATACTGTTAAAGTTTAAAAAGGACTTGAAAACGTATCTCTTGAATCTCTCACCTGATTAGTATTATTTCATTCCTCCGGTCTGCTCCCCTGACCGCCGAGCTTGGTCCCATTTTCCCCCTAGAACTCTGCCTCTAATTTATTGTTTAGGATTGTTTGTCTGTCTCTCTTTGTTGTTTGCGCACCCTGAGGCCTGTAGGCTTGTGGCGCCATGGTCTAAATGTTTAAATAAATAAATAAATAAATATGTATATGTGGAGCCCCACTTGCCTGTTACTCTTTCCACCAAAAGAAATACAGGGCATACTGGACCATTTTCTTAATTACATATAAAATTTAACATGGCTACTAATCTTTGATGAAAAAACTGTGATACACTTATAGGGTTCATAGAACCAATTCTCCCTGTGTCATCTGTTCTATGTGTCTTTCTCTGCATTACTTTCCCGAATCCACTCTGCAAGATCATTCCAACCATACTCAGCGCAACTTAAAGTCACAAAACTGTTTGGAAATCTCAGGTTTCTGATCATGCATCTAACCTTGGAATGTCTCCTATATCAAGTGCAACTTAAAATCACAAACCTGGTTGGAAATCCCAAGTTTCTGATCATGCATCTAACCTCTGAATGTCTCCTATACCAATATTCTTTAGTTCTTCTCTTTGTAGAAAGAATATTCGTAAGTTTGCCCTTTAAAACTTAATTTTTTTCTTTCACCTGTTGCAGCATCTCACATGCAGAAATATTTTTAAATCTATTTACGGTCTGAAGTGTATGAACAACAGCATAACATACTGTTGAAAATTCATTTTCATATACAATAAGTGAAAAATATTTTCAACATTGGTGCAGAATTGTGAATCTTTTGTATACATTCTTGGAAAACGATATTCTGAAGCAAAGATTAACAACCTTATGATCATCCAATCTCCCTCCAGTACCAGTTTGAAAAAACATAGGGAAACAACATGCTTCTAATGTATTTTCCCAGATACTAATTGCCACACATTTCTCGTTGCTTTCATTTGATACAATTCTAAACTGTCACCCATGAATTCGCGTGAATGTAAAGGATGAATAGTGTAATGTTCATACAAACTATTCCCTTTTGCAACAGATACACGCTGCAATTGACCTTCACTGCTCATGATTGTTGACTCAACATCAGGCATAGACACGTTTTGTACAGTCAGACTGCCTTTGTATAAATAATTGTGCTCCAATAGAAACACCAAAGCATTTTTAACTTTTCCAAAAGTGATAAGCTGCTGCCAAATCCTCTTATCTTTAGTGGCAACACCATTTACTAAAGCAAACAAAGAATCTGCAATGTCACTCTTCACTCAAAGAGTATTAACATGTTCTTCCAAATTCAGTGGTAAATACAGAACTTTGCCTCTCACACCTTGCAGATTTGACATATTTGTTTGCAGTCTAACAATAATCTTAAAAGGATGAACAGTTTGCAATGCAATTACTTCAAACATGTTCAACTTTTGAAGCACAAGAGGGATATTAGGTACTACCATATCGTTTTAGACACTTCTTGGTGGAATTTGTGTTTGATTATAAAATCCAACACAGTGTCTACAAACATAGAGTGCCTCACATGTGTCAAATCGTTCTTCTACAAACAAATACAGATAGAGTTCATTTTTTACTGACCTACGGTTTCCATTTCCATATTATTACACTGTATGATTTCTTGTTTTTTAGTAATAACACCATTTAGGACTTCATAACTATGTCCACTCTCATCAATGGCCCCTGGAACATTCTTTCCTTGAATGCAACTCTCCTCATTAAAAAATCTTTCGGTTTTAGATGTGCATTTCCACTCTCCACCAAAGATGTCACAAAGTTGTCACGTGTAAGCACATTAACTGTTTGTATATTTGTATAGAGTGGTGTATTCAACTTAAGAAATTTCTTAAGTGTATTTAATACAAAAATGAACAATTTTCATTTCATATAAAAAGCTTTCTTAATGATCACTTCTACTTTTTTCTTTTGGACAAAATATTTTACCACACATCTAAATTGTGGTTTCTTCTCCAAACATTTGTAAAAACTCAGGAGTGATAAATTCTCCTGTTTATATATCCTTATTCCCCTGTTTCAAATTGATAGCACATTCACTCCCTTTTTTCTAAAAATCTTTCTTTTTTACTACCTGGTAACACATTTAACAAGAGGAAATCATCAGCATAAGCTATCCATTGTAGGTTCGTGGAGCCCAAATTAGGTGTTATTAAACCACTGTGTTCTTACGCTTTACCTGCGCTTGAGACATATAAATTGAATAGCATAGGCGCTAAAATGCACCACTGTCTGAGTCAGTTTTGTGTTTCTTTGTCATTAGACATGAAACCTTCTGAATTTAGCCTCACCCTCATCTTGTTATTGGAATATAAGTGAATAATCAAGTCTAATAAGCCATTCAATAAACCCAGTGCCAAAAGCCTTTGCCACAGGATTACTGTCAACTAAATTGAATGCCATTGACAAATCATAGATGCTGCAAATACAGGTAAGGCATCCTCTGTAGGCTCATTAAGAGAAGCCCACTACAGTCTCCACCCACATTTTTCCTAAATCCTATTTGCCTCTGGTCCAGAATATTGTTCTCATCAATCCATGCCGGTAAGTGCTCCAAGACTGTAGACACGAACATCTTGGAATCTGCATCCAACAGGGCAATAGGCCTATAGTTCATGGGGCAGATATGACTCCGCTTTTTAAAAATAGGAAGTACATATGATGTATTAAAGAATGGAGGTGTTTTCTTAGTCCTGATGACATCAGTGAACAAGATGTTCTGGACCACATAGCAATGTTGAGCTTCAAGATAGCATACAATAGTTTATTGGGTCCTGGTGTTTTGGAGGCTTTGGATTTAACAATGTATCTTGAAATGTTTTACGATGGTGGACAATGGCCTATGTCCAATGCTTTATACACATTTTCAAAATACTCAAACCAGTCTTTTTCAGAAATCGGGTTTTTTCACAAGCTGTATTTGAGTGACTTCTGTATTGTTCACCAAAGACCAGAAATTGTGAAGGTTATGACCTTTCAGTGAAGCTAACATATTTTAACTGTTTCTCTGATGTATAACTGACTTATGGTCTATCATCCAGTTTTTATACAGTTGTTTTATATGTTTAACCTCAGATTTTAATAACAATGTTTCACCTACATTTTTGAGTATTGTTCTTATTTATTTGCGTAACAAGGCTTTACATTCTAAAACCAACAAATCAGGTGAATATTTTTGTTTTCATGGAGACAACAGTGCTCATATATCTGAGTTTGTCTGTTTATTCATTTTACGCCTCAAATAACCAGGAAAATTATACACTAAATATTTATTTTCTTTTTTCTAGAGTGTAGAGTTATAGTCGTGTAACATTATTCCAATACATTTTGGGGTCCTGTAAGGAGTCCACTTAACTCTGTTACCTCTAACATTGATTTCAAAACACTCACAGTGGACTATCTGAAGTTCAGTTCCAATGAAACATTTCAAATACAAGATGAGCATTGAGTGATCACGACACACCAATAAGCTTGTCTCAAGTTCACCCAGTCTTCCAGCTAATTGGTGGGAAACTAAGATATAGTCAATTACTGACGAGGCACTTCTATCGTGCCAGGTGGAAAAGTTGTTTGCAACAAGCACTAGACACCATCTTCTTGCGAGGCTTTACCATAACATGCACCAAAACAGTTTTCTCCCACTTTAATTGAGCAATGGATTCCTGAAGAGAAAGAGCCAACCATCTCCAATCTAGGATTTCTGTTGTTTTTGAAGCCAATCCATCAAAAGAACCTGTGTTGACCCCTTGGCTTGTTCCCTCCTTTACAGATGCATACGAGTTTCCTCTCAAGTTCTTAATAGTTGAGGTAGGGACATACCTATGAAGGTGAATGAAGTCTATCAATTTGATGTCTGCAGAGGAAATTAGGCTTAATTCAATTATGTCAGAAAATAGATTAAGCATGTAGGCTATTTTGAGAGAATAGGGACCACACTCCTCAATAGATAATACATAGTGAGACTAGGATTTTCTGGAAACACAGGAACTCTTAAACAATTGTCTACATCAAGGGTACATTTTCTCCCTTATGCCTTGAAACTAGTACTGGCATGGTTCCCAGATTTCACTATAATCTGTTGTTCCTTGCCTAGAAATGTCACGTCTAGGGTTATTTCTCATAGCATGTGTTCCTCAGGGATGAATTTCCTTTTCACCCCTGCTTCCATCTAGAATTGACCTGTTTTGGTGCAACACACTGTCAATAAACTGATGGACCATGTATTCTTTCATGCCCTTGTCTGACTGAAGTACTCTATCCGAAGAGGAACCACCATTGTCTGATAAAGGATGTGACACGGATATGCTTCATAACAGTATATCCTCACTTCCCTTAACTTGAGTGTCACTTTTGGGGAGTGTGTGGTTCATTTCAGGCATGCTGGATTGAGGTTCTCAGCGCGGTGGACATTTTTTAAATTTTCCTTTGGACACATTGGTGTTACCTGGGAAGCCCCTAACAGGAACAAAAGATGATTCATTTCCAGCTGCCAATAACCCTTGAGGGATTTCACCCGCCTACTCCATCAAAGTAGCGAGCCCAACTGATGTTGAAGTGAAAGATCTAGAAAGGGATGCATGTTTTTTAAATATATCACATATGTAATTACTCTAGACTCAATGGATTTTAGGTGCTGATTCATCCTAACCATATCCTTCTTATTTTTCAGAGCTTCTAATAGAGCCCTCCAGAGATTCACACTGTGTGGCTCTATTGGCATGGGGTCACAGGGCCTGAGATGGCCGTGATTTTGAACTTTTTTGTTCGCTTTCACTTTCACCCGGTGCCTCTGAATAAGAAATCATGAGCACATCCTCCTCTGCCACACTTTCATTTATTAAGTCACAAAGTCCCTTATCTCGTAGGAACTTACATGATGACTTATCAATTGCAGTTTTTGCCAACACCAATTTATGTTTTTTTTTTTTTTTTAACAAATGTTTAAGTTAAATTTGCCAGAATCAGAAGAACAAGAAGGAGGACCATCAGGGTTAATTACATCTGCTTTTTTTTCTGTAACTATGGACCCCCTGCTTTCTAGGGCACCCTTAGCCTCTACAGGAAGTTCTGTGTTTGAGTTTGTTTTTCCCATATTATGACCAACTGGTTTTTCCAAAATCTTATGAAGCTTATTTGGAAGTTTAATCACAGCCTTCAATACTTAATTCAAGATTGTAGTGTGCATTGTCAATTC
Organism: Ambystoma mexicanum; assembly: GCF_040938575.1. Lineage (NCBI taxonomy): Eukaryota > Metazoa > Chordata > Amphibia > Caudata > Ambystomatidae > Ambystoma > Ambystoma mexicanum. Next base: position 423,782,413 of record NC_090937.1, on the reverse strand, counting down.
CAACAGTATTTGCTCATTCAACAAACCAAACAAAAGCGCCACATCAACTGAACCATTTTGCCACGGTACAATTTTATCATTGCCACAAGAAGAAAGACTTTCCCATTGCCCTTCATTAACATCAGGGTGTTTGGACAATCCCAACAAAGAAATTTCCCCAGAAAGGAAAAAAAGGGAATATCCATGAAGGAACGATTCATGACATGTTCAATCGATGATTTCACACACTCAATCCACAAACCAGCTATGTCTGCAGTACGTGCTACTTCGGTGTCCCGATCCTCACCGAAAAGAAGTTGTGAGGACTTCGGACCGTCAACTGTATGAATGTTGTTTGCAAAATGAGGAAATTGTTCAATTCATTTGAACGCAATAGTGAACATTCAAGCATGTCCAAATCATTGTCGGGAGACAAAGGCATAGGCAACGCTGCTGCTCTTGAAATACTGGCCCTAAGCATGAAGGGAGGCGCGGCAGCAGTTAAAGTGTCTTTTTCGAAAAGAGGAGTTTTTTTCTCCATTTTGAAAAAACGAAGAAACTAAATAATACTGTTACAAAGCAAGATGTAACAAGTGACAGTGCATTAGTCAAAGAGAGCAATCCAACATAAAGTGTGGTATTTTACAGCTTTAAGATTAATCTCAAATCGCTTGGAATGTATATTCCAATTATTACTCATGCCTCGAGCTATGCCCCAGGCTAACAACCCTACAGGTACTCTGTCGCGCACCCCATTGGCTATAAAGAAGAAGGCACTGGGGAGGGGGCGTGGCTTCACAGAAAAAATGATTTTTTATGCATCTAAAGATGTAAACGAGATGCGTAATAAGTATCTATACTGTATTAAAGTGTGTCAAATGTCTGTAGTCTCTAGTTAATCCACGTACTTGAAATTCCATTCAGCAGGGGTTGTGTGAAGAATGCAACTGTGGAGCTGCTTTTGACCTGAAACCAGCGTGGCCAGGCCAATAGGCACACTGTCTCACTCCGTGTCCATGGGCAGCCCGTTGACTATATAGAGGAAGGCACTGCCAAGGGGGCATTGTTTGACAGCAAAAATGATTTCTTATGCATTTAGAATACTGTACAGCAGGGGTTGTGTGAAGAATACAGTGTTCAGCAGCGACTGTGTGGAGCTGCTTTCGATCTGCAACCAGCATGACCAGGCAAACAGGTACTCTGTTGCACTGCGTGTGCACACCAACTTCTAATATATCTGCACATGAAACCATGTATTTTTCAATGATAAACCTAATCACCAAAATAGGGCCACAAAATACAGCTTAATATCCAACTACAAAGTATAATTCTCCTAAAAGCACTGGGGCAAAATATAGAAAATCCTACTTTGTAAATGATACTTATAAACTTCAACAAATGAGGCAACTAAATATACTTCAGTTATCTTACAAATACAATAATTCAAACGGTACAAAAAGTATATAAAAAAAAATATATCACTCACTTTCAGCTGCTCCAAACAAGTAATAGGTCTTCACAAGAACCAAACTCAAAACAGGTGCACACTCTGAGTTCTGAAATCGTATGGTCAAAAGTTCACACAAATGTCACTTTTATAGCTTTCACAATTCAATAGCATAAACAGAAGACTGTTGAAAGCAAACAAGTAAAATGAAAAACACATTTCTATTACAAGCTATATCAATCAATAAACCCTAATTTATTCGTATTTGTGGGGCACGCTGCAGCCAGTGGGCATCGTGGCGCTTGTTACAGAGAGTGATCAGAACTTAGTTAGACATAGAGACACATACTGGCATAATTATTGTACACTTTACTTAGGACAGTTTGTAAAACAGGGAGTGGTGCACAGTTTAATTAAAGAGAGCAGTTTTGAGATTTTTTCTAAATGCAGGGAGGGAAGATTCTGCTCTGAGGGCAGTGGGGAGCGCATTCCATAGATTTGGGGCTAGATAGTGTAAGCCTATCCCTCCTGCTTTGGCCTTGCTAATGCATGGTATAGTGAGTAGGTTAGTGTAGCACATCCTGGTAGGCCTGGATGAGGTAGGTCTGTGGATTGTGTCAGTAAGATAGGGCGGAGCTGTGCGGTTGATGCTATTATAATTGGTTGTGAGGGTTTTGAATGTGATGCGTTCTTTGTCTGGGAGCCAATGCGCAGACTTTATTGCTAGTTAGATGTGGTCTCTTTTTGGGATGCTTAAGGCTGCTCTTAGTGAATTATTTTGGGTGATTTGGAGTCTGTTTAAGTTTTTTACGGACGTGCCAGATAAGATGCGTGTTGCAATAGTCCTGCTTTGCCCCTATGGTTCCTCTAGCTATTGATAGACAATTTTCCTTAGTTAAGAAGGGTTTAATGGCGTTGATGAATTTAGTACTTAGGCCAGAAGCAGAGACTATAGCGCTGACTTGCTTGTTCATAGACAAAGTAGCATCAAAGTGGACCCCTAGAGTTTTGACAGAGTATAGAACTGGGATGATGCAGCTGTCTATGTTGAAGTTAGAATAAAGACAGCCTAGCTTGGTTAGAGTGACCTTTTGGCCCTGAATAAGAATCTCTGTCTTATCCCCGTTGAGGCATTGGCCATTGGTGGCCATCCACGCTTGGATAGTGGCATAGATTTGCCTTAGGGCTCTAGCGTCCTGGTGATAAGAGCCTGTTAAACGAAGGAGCTCCTAGGTATTGTCAGCATAATTTGTATATGGGATCCCAAGTGCATCAAGTTTATCAAAAAGGGGCTTAGTGAAGAGATTGTATAGTGTAGTAGCAGTACAGGAACCCTGTGGGACACCGCAGTGTATGATGGTGGGGGCAGCATTAGCTATATTTGAGAAGACTTGCATTTCTCTTCCGTCTAAGAATGAAGTGATCCAGGAAGCAGCTTGGTCGGAAAAGTGTGCTGGCTTACCAATGTCCAAAATGGGGGTAAATCCAGCAGGGCTGTTTCAGTTCCATACCCTTTGCAGAATCCTAGTCTAGTTCCTAGGATGGCGTTAGTTTCTAGGTAGAGTTGGATCTGGCTATGAGCTGCCTTGTCTAGTATTTTGGGAAGGAATGGGACAGCTGTTATAGGCCGATAGTTGTTATGCTGTGAGGGGTCTAAAGTTGTTTTTTTAAAAGGGGACCAACTCAAGCCTCTTTAAGGCTGACAGGACAATGCCTGTCTTAAAGGAGGCATTGGTGAAAGCAGTCAGGAGTGGAGCAAGTGGCTTGGGACACTCCTTGATGATCTTAGGGGGGCATACATCGCCTTTGCATTGCAAAGGCTTCAAGTGTTTGAGGATGTCTTTGACTTCAGTTTCTGAGTTGTCTTTAAAAGCGAATTTAGGGAAATTGATAATTTTGCTAATGGGCAGTGTTTGTATTGGCTGGTTCTGATTCTGTAAGGTTTTGTAGTGGTCAAGAATTTTACTTTGTAGAAGGACTATTCTTTTAGCACGGTGGCTTGAATGCTGGTGCACCATGCTTCGTCTTTAATGATCTCATCAGTGGAGATTGTAGGAACTGTGAGTTTCTTGAAGATGGTAAAGAGTTCTTTGGATTGAGAGTTGCCGTCAGATATTCTGCGATTATACACTCGGAATTTGGCATTGAAAATGGCATCTTTATATTTTTTGGGTGTAGTTTTGAAAAATTCTTTGGCTGTGTCACATGGGTTAGCCTGCCAATTTTTTAGCGCCTGGCATTTGTTATTGCGTAGGGTTTGGAGGTTTTCTGTGAAGCATGAATTAAAGTGGAATGACTTTTTTCTTTTTTTTCTTCTAGCGGGGCAATGGTGTTGACTGCGTGAGTAAGGGAGTCCTTGAATATATCTGCTAAGATGTTTTGATCTTGCGAGAAAGGCAGTGCAAGGCACGGGATGTCAAGATAGGATCGAATGTTGTCTGCAGTTAACTTTTTAGAGCTTCTCGCTAGAGTAGCAGGTTTATGTGCAAGGGTTTTAGTAGTTTAGGCGCTGTGGGGACAGTGAATTGTATACAGCTATGGTCAGTCCAAGGGTATACAGTGTTGGAGGTGATAGTGGAGTCACAGTTGTGGTCCACCAGGCATCCAGGATTCTGCATTTGGAGTGGGTGGGGGTCATCATTTCCTGGGAGAAACCTAGGTCTGTGAGGTCCTTGAGGAATGATATGGCAGCTTTATTCTTAGGACCATTGAAACCTAGGTTGAGGTCACCTAGGAGTAGGGTTTTAGTGTTTTTTAAAAATATTTTCGCTGAGTAGGTAGGTGATGTGTCCTTGGGAGTCTCCCGGGAGTCCTAGTGGCCGGAAGATGAGATTTATGTTAATGATGTTTGTATGGGGAGAGTGACAGTATAGCTGATAGGATGTCTGCATTACCCTCCCAGGGGTGGGGTATAGTTCTAAGATGAATGGCATCTTTGAAGATTAGAGCTACCCCACCTCCTATTTTAGAGGGTCTATCTTGTCTGAGGATAGAGTAACCTGTGGGTAGGGCTAATGATATGGTCGGCCGGGATGCTTTATGTAGCAATGTTTCAGTGATGGATAATATATCCAGGTCCTGGCTTGAGATGAGGTTGTTGATTTCAAGTGCATGGGCGGTAAGGCAACACAATCCTTCAAAGAATACTTTATACAATATTTACACACTACATGAAAAAAAAGTTTATTTTCTTCCTAATTTTTCCCAATAACATACCTGGGACTATAACCCCGGTTACACAATGAAAACCCACCCAGAATCGCGGCTACACAAACATTTTTCTAACAAGCTCAAAAACACATATCAGAAAAAACTCGAAATCAATTCAAATTAGCGTTCAAGTGACAACATCCAAATAGAAACACATGTACACATCTGAGCTATAATATCCATAATATATAATATGATCACTGCACCAAAATACAACTGGCTGTAGTTGCGGCTACAAAGATGTGATAGTGATAGTCGCGACTCTACCCACCAAAAATACACAACGTGCCATTTGCCCTCTCATACGTATGGCTATCAAAGACTGCAACATGTGATTTGTACACTCATACCCATGGCTAAGACGCAACAGTTATAGCCTCGGCTGCATTCACCAAAAATACACAACACACCATTTGCCTGCCCGCAACCACACCTATGGCCTGTCCTGTGGTTGGTACCCGCAGCTGCAATATGCCTGACAGAGCATGACGTGCATTAGCTGTTACCGTAGCCACGACTTTTTAAAAAAACAACAACAAACACTTTTTTTTTTTCAAAATAATTAATACGTTCTCTGATAGGCTCTTAAAAGAGCCTTTGGATTCTTCTAATAACACATCACCAACATGTTCAATCAGAGATGATTAATTAATTTTCTTTTACCAAAGAGAAAAAAAATTCTGCTCCCTGTCAAAAATATTTCTCCACAATCCCTCTAATTTCACACACTCAATCTAATATATTAGAAAACCAAAAAAAAACTTGTAATCCGATGCTTTGAGAATTCATCACCTAGGTCCTCAACATCACTATTAACCCCATTCTCAAAACATTCTCCACAACCTTCTGAACAAAGGCATTCCTCTCCTTCTAGAATTTGTTCCATGTTTCAAATTTCAAATACAACAATAAGTATACGCCCAAAACAGCACTGTTTCCTGAAGTTGCACCTCACCCATCTCCAATTTTATTGGCACATATACACATCACTCCAAAAAAATAAATTCTCTCAAAGGCTCTATACAATTCAACAGCATCCAAACTAAATGAAATACTATTGGCAGCCACCCACCACACAAACAATGAACAACCAATCACAAAGCAAACACACAAATTCCACTGTCTCCCCTCATTAATCTTCCTCCATTCCAAATTCTAACTCTGAACTGACAAGAAGTATTTCTCCATACCACTAGAACAATGGAATAATACATGGAATGGCTGGAGGAGAACTAGCCCACAGAAGAAGAAATTTGAAAAGAAGACACACAACATAATGCTCCAGAATAAGATACACCACAATCAGGATTTTGTAAGTACATTCTATATATGCATGTCAAATGTGACTAACAATTACATTTAAATTAAAACATATCAGTCAGCTAACACATATAATGTATCTACCTATTGTCTAACTATCAAATGTGTATGCAAAAACCCACATATTTTGAAAGTGCAATATATCTTCAATTGTTTGCACCTATTTCAAATATTTTTAAACAGATGAAGAAGTGATAAAAGTGTCTACAAGATTCAAAAAGAAAGCACTGCAACAAGGACCCACCAATCTGATTACGGATTCCTTGATAGAATTAAAAGAAATAATGATTAATATACAAATGGTATGCAAACAATGAAAAAAGGGCTTTGGACATTTAAAAGTAATCATGGAGAGTAAAACTGCAGGAAATGTGGCTACAGACTAAGATATACCATGCATTACATTAAAAGTGAAAGAAAACCCATAACCACATCTCTTCCCAAATAAACTTGTTTTCAATAAACTGTTTGAATATGTATTTACCCCATTTAGATGTGTACACCTATATGCATTATTATTGATTAAAAAGTATCTCAAATGATACACTAACTGTTTGCAAACACTACACTCAATAGATATTTGAAAAATAGTCCAAATGTTTTTTTTAATATATCTATAGCCGCGACTACCAAAATACCCAATGACGCTGCGCCATCTAAATCACGCCATGGACAACCCCCGTCTTTGCTGTGATTACCCTTGTCTCCAACTGACGATCGCTCATTGGGCTGGATCCTAGCTGAGGCTACATATCTATGTTAACAAAAAAAATATATGATATCCTTCTAACTGAAAAAAGGAAAACAGAATCAGTTGAATAGCACACACACAATCAAGAAACACAATTTAACACACACATTTTTATGACCCTCATATTGTATATGCAGTGCATCACAGGCACTATATAAGAGACACAACATTAGTGCATAGTACACTGTTGTTCTCTTTGCACATAGTAATCATCGGTTCTTTGGGAGAAAAACAATCCAACCTGGATTTTTAAAAAAAAATACACCACTACAAAAAACAAACAGGGATTTATAAACTGGGTGAAATTAAACAAGGAACGTTATAGTGCTAGCAGACAGAACAAGTTATGACAAGGTAAAGAAAACTTGGAGAACAAGAGAACATAGGGTTGGATAAGTAAACTTGGAGAACAAGAGAAAATAGAGTAGGATAAATAAACTTGAAGTACAAGTCATCAAACAAATATAGTCTATCAAACTACTTTTTTAACTTTTTCATTTTTTGCAGCATTGTCTTTTTCATGTAGTCATTTTCAGTGGTGCTTCTTCAAAGTAAAGAAACACTGTGCAATAAAAGAGGCAGAGGAGGTACTGTTCACCTTTTACAATAAAACGCTACGCCGTGGACCTTCCAATGTTCCAATGCAAAGTTTAGGAACATTAATAATGATTAATCCATCATAATAGAAAATGCATGTGTCCCATTCCTTACATAGACGGATATCAGCCCCACCTGCAGCACCTCCATCCCCTAATCCAACAAAGTCAACATTGGTATCAAATGCACAGACTCCTTTTTTACCGACTTCCCTCATCACTGGAGCTGTGATCAGTAGTTGTACAAAATCAACCACCAAACATTGAAGGTTCTGCCACCAACATCCAGAGTCTTAAAATACCTGAACCACTGCATTTAAAGAATCGTCCAAAATGCTACAAAGGTCACAGATGAGGCTTTTCATGAAGAGTTTACAGATGTACTGCCCCCATCTCTGACAGTATCACTATGTTTTTAACAAGGGTTGACCTTTCACTGGAGTTAACTGTACAACACCTAGTGCAAATCCACTGGGATGATGATAGCAATGCAGCTACAAGAACATGGAAAAATAAGCACATTACAAAAATGAACTTGTACAACACGATCAATTGAATAACCTCACAAAACACTCGAATACACCTTCAAGTAATGCATAACTCTAAATACATTACAAGTACTAAAGGTACAATCAAAGAATCCGTCAGCCTTAATAACAAATACAAAAGCTACTTGTCCACATTTTTCAAACTTAAAAAATACAGTAAAAAATGCTTGTAACTCAAACACAGCAAATTAACAAAATAATAATGAACACTATCTGATAGCAATAGTCACTACAACTAACACACACAACACTGCAAATAAACCTTCAAATCTGTACATACAGAGTAACACTTACTTTCACATTAGCCACACTCCGGCCATGCACACAGACAGAATTCAGCAATCAAAAAGACAAAACGGCAGAAAATGCTGGCTTTTATACTTTCCGAAAGAAACACCAAAAAAAGACGACTTTATACCTATAAAACTACTAATATGTCTGTCACATTTTCAGCACAACCCATCACTTAGCCCTAAACAAATGCAAAAGTAACAACAGCCAATAACTAACAATTAAACTGACACAAACCCACCTAGCATCTTTCATAGCTGCAGCTAGTCGACATGGATACGGATTCCGATTTGTACCTGTGGCTACACACACATTTTCCAACAAGCCCCAAATCAAACTAAACAGGCTTTCAAACCTTCAAATCAAATAAGTGAACAACTAACTACATAAAATAGCTTGCACAAATACAATTCTGTACTGTATCATGCACATGAACATATGATTATTACACCATTGAAAGTTTATTTTTATAGACATGCCTGTAAATATACCCACGGCTCGGGCTTCAACAAATGAAACACGGAATAGTATTGACGTGCCAAAACATATGCTTTTTATAGGTGTGACTATTCTAGCGCCCGTCCTACACGTCCGCTGGTAGCCAGGACTATCCGCAAAAACATTGAATTCAAAATTGCATTTCACATCAAACACTGTCCCCAACATACCTAGTAACCCATCTCCACTTCTCATGGTCCTCCTCCACTCACTTAGTGTCTTACAATACCCCAAAATATTCAATGCATATAAGATGCCACTCCATACAAAATGTTGGGTAGTCGCGGCTACCACACTTCTACAAACACACAACATGTCAATTGCTCTAATATAGCCACGGCTACAATGGAGGCGGTGTAGCATCATCCACCAACTAGAAAGTACAACACACACACGTCATACATACCATGCTCATACTATGCACTAGAAATTTAACTAGCAATAATATTCCTGGAAACAGAAATACTGCAGAAAACTGTGGCTGATTGGAGACATTTGGCTGTTTTAGTTGCTGACTTTTTATGAGAAACTAAATATTAAAACATACATAGGTTTGACAGATTTTACCATTAAATGGTTTGGATTGCGGGAATGCCTTGGTTTCAGGTTTTTCCTAAATTGTTAAATCTGAGAAGTACAGGGCACGCAGGCATCATACTAATTCTCTGCGGAGGCAAAGATTTGGGGAATGTACAAGGGATGTCCCTTACTTTAATGATGAAGTAAGCCATGGGAAAACTAATGGAACTATTTACTCACACCATCTTTATCTTTTTTCATCTCAGAGGAAATAATTGAGACAGACCAACAGATTTAATGGTAAAATGAAAAATCCCAAAGAAATGTTAATAAAGCAGTTTCAGCATTCATGACAGACCACAATCAATTATGGATTGCAAACAACAACATAGAGATCTACATGGTCAATTTCTATAGGCATTATGGAGTACACCGAACTGATGAAGAAAATGCAGTGTTCCTTCATAACATCAAAACAGTACTCCTGATGTGATAAGTTCTACAACCAGTGTACCCCGAAACAGTCCTTTTAAGGACTACTCATCATAGATAAATACACAAATACAATAAATAATAACTAAAATCCTTTTTTTATTATACCCGCGGCTACAGTTAATTGACTTTTACCTTAGCCGTCAGTTAAAAGGGAGACTGACTTCAAGTGTTATATACTACAATCCAACTTAAATGATGAATACAGAATAACACTACTAATGTACTAATGTAAAGTAACAGAAAAATAAGAATCATGAAAAAATACATAACAGCGAACTTGATAGACAGACATTGCACCCCCACACAACATAATAGATAAGTGAGAATACACAAGCTAAAATATATTGTGTTGTGCATCTAAAACTAGACAACAATTGTTCCTTTTTATATTAAGTTTGTTAAACTATTGTCTTATATATTTCTCACTTGCTGATAAATCTCAAAACACACATCCAAAATAACAAAAAAAATGAACTACTCTTTAAAACCTACCAGGTCTAATGGCCCTGATCCATCGTCAAAGCACCAGAGGGGTAGAAGGAATGCTGCTGGTGAAAGTAATACCTTGGGGGACAAAAGTTCAATGTAAAAGGATTACACATACAATACAAAGGTGTAGGCACCCCAGAAGAATAATCTCAATATGTTATAAGTGAACAACTAACTACATAAAATAGCTCACACAAATACAATTCTGTACTGTATCATGCACATGAACATATGATTATTACACCATTGAAAGTTTATTTTTATAGACGCGGCTGTAAATATACCTACGGCTCGGGCTGCAACGAACGAAACACGGAATAGTATTGACGTGCCTACACAAATGCTTTTTATAGGTGTGACTATTCTAGCGCCCGTCCTACACGTCCGCTGGTAGCCACGACTATTCGCAAAAACATTGACCTTTATGTTTTAAAGGAACTATTGATGCCATAACACTATTGCTGTTGATAAAATCACTGACAGTGAGAATATGGTTCTTTGTTTTCCATTGAGAGAAATGTTAATTGTATTGTTCAATGACTTAAACATCCACCTCACACTTAACCACAAAACCAACCTCTCTGTCCTACTTATTAACTGAAGAGTGTTCTTTGAAGAACACATTGCAGACATAAATGCTACCATATGAATGCTGCAGAAACATTCCTCTGAGACTTTAATATTTTGTATGAGGATCACACAGAGTCAGCACCAACAAGCTTGAGCTCCTACATGGCAGGCTCTTACCTCAAACAAAAGGACAAAACACTTAAGCATAAGCACACTCTTGATGATATCTTTTGTGAAGAAGTCCTAATAACCAACTTCCTACCATGGAGGTACTTTGGGGCAATGAAATAATGATTAGTTGACTGTCAACGTGCCCATGTATCAAAACCTTACTCCCAAAGGTCAATTATCCACTGACAGGAGGAGCCAGAAACTCTTAGGGCCTCATTACACGGACGGCGGTGGACCAAGGTGCTGTTAGCACCTTGGTCCATGCCGGTAAAATACCGGCACCGCCTTGGAGGAAAGGGGAATTACCTCCCTATTCCAAGGTTGGCGGGCGGTAATTCCCCCTTCCCCCATTGCCCTTCCCCATTCCCATTTTTGCCCCATAGGTGGCCATTTTGCCCCATAGGTGGCCTTCCTTTGCAGGTGTGGGTCACAGACCCATATCTATTTAGTACATGGATTTGGAAGACCTGGGATGCTTCCCTTTCATGTACTGCCACAAAGATGACTTGCATTATGTTGCAGTTCTTGGGTGCTCGACCCTTCCCTTGTGGTCAGTGGTTTTAGTTGACCCCCAGGACAAGGGAGACTCCCCTTGTCCTGCGGGTCCCAGACCCTTCTCCAATGACCAGTGATATCTCAAGTCCCAATGGAATGAGAGATTCCATCTCTTAGGCTATGCTTGGCTCTTCACTCCACCCTGCCAGGTCTCCCATGTTTCCCATTCCCTGCTTCCCAAATGGGATGCTTCACTGGCTCTTTCAGGTTTTGTGGTCCTTCTTGCAAGCCTCTCTGCCCCCTTCTTCATTGACTGGCTTTCTCCAGTGGCTCCTCGAACCCCTGCTGATTTATTGTCGGCAAGGTCTTGCCCTCTCACTCCCCACTTTGAAGCAGCACCTGTTTAGACCTGGTGGTCCACCTAATAACAGGTAGGGGACGGCCACTGCATTGTCAGTCCCGTTAGGAGCTGGTCTCCTGCTGGCTCTTCTGCTGCCTTGGCATAAGCAATGTATCACCCTTTCTCTCTCTTAACCTGACTTGAATCTCCTGGGTAGCTGATGAGGGCAACTGATTTCTGCAGTAGAAGATGGTGAGTCATTCTTCAGTTTCCTTATTACCTTATTATAGGGTTGGTTCCACCCTTGCATAACATCAGTCCTTGTTGATAGTGGCTCAGTGGTATTCCTCATGGCTCTCTTGAGCCACCTTGTCTCATTAGGTTTAGTTTTGTCAGCTTTCCAAGCACTGCAGTACTACCTGGGTCTACTATTAGTAGGTAGTACGTCTTCAGGTTTGCAGAGGTACATGGGAGTGTTGCATACGGTTCTGGTGTCTACATAATAGGGAGGTGGGTAAGGTGTTGGGTGAGGGGTGTTGTACCACATTCTCCCTAGATGGTTATCCGTGTTGCTAGTTGGGGATTCTCTCTCCGTGAGACCCTCCCACTGTGTACCACCCCAAGGAGACTATCAGGTAGCGGGGGACATCTAAGCATTCGTCACAGCATCTAGACTATTAGATTCAACAGGTGGGAACACACATAGGCTCTCTGAGCAATGTATTGTCTACCAACCCAAAAAGGATCCTGTTCAAGGAAATTCTGCATCACCCACAGATCACCTGACAATCAAGGAACAGAAATCTCACTCTACCAACCATCCTGAGACCTAATATAAAACAGAACATTTTGCAGAGAATGACACAGAGGCTCTGCTTTTCCTTTTATGGTGGACAAACAATGGGCATGCTGCCAATGGAAATCGATACCTACAGAAAAACCTGCAATGCAGGACAAATCTAATAACCTGATTTGTCAATGCTTAACAGACAGAGAGTTTAACCTATACCCATTAAACAGCAGAAACCACACCCCTTAATAATTTGACTGGTGGTGTTGGAAGTGGCTGTGAGCGGCTGTGAGCGAAACGCAGTGTGGCTTGATGCAGCCTTTGGGTCCTTTCCTGTAAGGAGAGTAAGGCTGCTGTGTTGCTTTTGCTCCTTGAGTTAGGAGCTGAGATCCAAGATTCGAGGCCCACTCCATAGCCTGGGCCACTCAGCAGGACGGGGGGGGGGGGGGGGGGAAATAGATTCCAGATGTTAAGCAGGGCAGCTGGGGGCAGAGTGGGCTGCCGCCTGGGGTCACCCTGAATAGTCACCTAGGATTGAGAGTGTGCAATTCTCAGCATTCTCAGCACTCTCAGAGGCAATGAGTGCATTCCAGACCCTGTTGGAGACACGCTGGGCAAAGTTATGTCCCCTTCACTTGCATTCATTCCCACCTACTTACTGGGTCCGTAAGCAAAGCACAACTAAGTCTTTTTAAGTGTGTGTCTGGTTGGCTGCACGCTGTTTATGAGTTGTGCAGCCCGTAGAGAACTCAGCCCAAGGAGCAGTTTTCCTTGCTTCCTTGCGTTCTACTACACTTCACCTTTCCTGCTAATTCCCGCAGGCCTTATCAGATGAGTAGAGTGTCACTTGGACACTCGGAGTGAGTGCTGAGGGCGAGTGATGCCTATTATGTTTTTGCTGGATTGTTTAGGTGATCCTGATCAGAAAAAGTAAATATATGCTGTGTATGCCAGTATATTTCCACACGAGTGTGCATCAAGATCCACCTATAACATTTGTCTGCCTATTGATATACTAGTGGCTGATCTGCCTACTCACATTGTAACATGAAGCCCAAACCTCACTGGAAACAAAGCCTACGTAGTGATACGCTATTGAAGGGGAAGTGTGTATCTAGCCTGACCCTTACCAGGAAAGTGACTAAGTAGGCGCCAGAAACGAAAAGGAGGAAGAAAGACGAGGGGCATAATGGGGGCTGCCATTATAACTTTCAATCAAGAATCTCGGGATTCTTCTGTGGTGTGGGTAATGCCTCTACGCATATACATTAACCTACTATGGCTACCAAGTACCCACCGGGAAACGAGGGGACTATGTTCTCTGTGACCAATGCCAGTATAAAGAAAACTCACATGTCTCTGACGCGTACTGATGGTGAAATGTGTGCCTGACTATCCTGCTCAAAGCAATATCTGGATAATAATGGCTCGCGGCTTAACCTATGTAGGTCCTTAGAAGAAAACATAGAAGGTAATGCCCACTCTGCCAGGGCTGACAATCTAATTAACTTGCCGAGCAGCCCAAACCTTGTTGCCCTGGCTCATGAAATGGAAAAAGTTGGAGCAATGAACTAAGAACCTGAGACTACTGGGCCCCTTTGTTGGAGTTGATGAGTCTATGCCTTACTTCAATGAGCTAACTTCTAAGCTTGGTGCCCTGCTGGCCTTGTGTTCAGTAATTGTCTCAGATCAATGTGATTTAAAATCAAAGATGGCAATGCTACTTGATGTAATCATGGAACATATGACATTAAGCTTAGACAATACCCATAAATCCATGGACACTCTAGCTGTCTCAAATACCCCCCTTGGGGTCAAGATACCTATGAGGCCTGATCGAAACATGTGTTGTGAACACGGAGCAAGGGGTGTGCCAGTAACTGCAATTTCTGACTCGCCAGATGGTTTTGAGGTGACCAGGAATTCTCATGACTGCTGGGAATGAGGAGAATGCCCTGGAAGCATTATGTGCAGAGATATCAATATTGGAGAAATCTCCTCCTTCGGTATCAAAGCCCATCATTCTTGAGAGGTCTTTTGTAGGGGCCGGGGTTCAAAACACCAGACAACTCACCTGCAATGCTTGTCCTGAAATGCAGGTGATTGCTGCAACTGCTGTCCACAACAAAGCATCTACTAAAGCTCATAATGTTACTAGAGTGCAGGCTGATGGTTCCAGGAGCCCAGTCACATTAAAAGACCCCCTGGACAGGTGGACTGTTGCTAAGTGTGAATCTACTTTGTGTAATGCCCAGGTGGGCACTTCCCTTGGCCTAGACACAGAAAGTGGCAGGAATAGACTGGTTCTATCTTTGAACAGCTATTCTGGCCAATTGCCCTCTGCTACATCTGGCTTGTGCGCCAAGAACAGATGTCACTAATCAGTGACATCTGTACGTACACCTAGGGGGCCCTCCCCATGACAGTCAAAGCTACAGGGGTGATAAGTCTACGAGTGACACACAGCACCTGGGGGGGAGTGCCTATGTTATGTGGACCGTATATTGCAATTTCTGGCAATAAATTGATGGGCTTTATAAGCCCTGTATCTTCAGTGAAATTGGAGGGGATCCAGTCCACTGAACGAAGCCTGCTCTTGAATAGATCAAGCTTTCTCAGACTTTCAGCATCTATTACATGGCTATCTACAATCACCTCCTATGACATGGTCCAACTTGAATTGCCCAAATGTGGTAGCAACACCAACTGGGTTATGATACTGTTTGCCACACCATCTATTGTTTCTCTATTGTGTGTGAATGCTGATGTGTTGTACTCCTTAGGCTTGAAACTAGCTGTGTGTCATGAGCTACATACCTCCATTAGATGCTTTGACCCATATACGGAAGGCTCACACCCGGTGGGGAAAGATACACATATTGTTGATATGTTCTTGGCCAAATATGATGGTGCTACCTCTACTCACGATTCCCCTGCAGAGACTTCCCCAGGCTTCGAAGCTGTACATTGGGTGATGATGCCCCAGGAAAAGTTTTCCCCTGAGGTATTCCAGGAAGGGACATATTGACCCCTACAGATCGCAAGCTGGAAGACTATCTGGACGATTTGGATGTCTTCCTGCTGCAGGACACCAGGTTAGACTGTCCCTTAATGGTGGATGGTTTCCACCTATACCAATCCTTTGCAAATAAAGGACTTAGGGGAAGCCCTTTTGGGGGTCTCGTTGTTGGAGTGAGCCATAAAATCTGCTCCCGCACTGTGCTCCCTGTGACATCTGGGGATAATGTTTTGGCGGTTCAGCTTTGATTCAATTCTATCAGCGAGAAGTGGAAGATGCTGCTCATAAATACCTACTCACCTCGGGCCTGGGTAATATGGGGGAGATGTTTGATTTGCTTGAAGAGGCCCTACCTGTGAGTATTGGGTCACCTGCAGATTATTTTGTCTTGTTGGGAGGAGACCTTAACGCCAAGTGCATAGATGAACTACCATGTGCCTCTTACAGAAATGTGGTCAAACAATGTAGAATGTTGCAAGGTAAAAGTAATGGAAAGGGTAAGAAGTGGATTAAGTTCCTGTGAACCTGGGACTTGGCAATGTTAAATGGCTGGACAAGGGGTGATACTCCAGGAAACTACACGTGGACTGGGAACAATAGCCAGTCTATGCTGGATTATTATTTCGGGAATAACCCCTGCCACATGGCTGCCATTGAACTCAGGGTGATTGCCAATGCTTGCAGTGACCAGAATATCTTGGCCCTTACCTTTAACATCTAATATACGGCCAGTAAGCTAGGGGTGGTGCTCGGCTGTTGCCAAATCATGGGGGTAGCTGCATAAGTTCGACCACTAGACAAATAAATAAAGTGGACGAGTACATTGCTGACCTCCCAAGTGAGGCCACTACTGGATAGGGACCGCTTAGTCTTAATGATATAAAAGCATGGATTAAGGAGATAGCAGAGGGAACTGGCTCATGGCTCGGGGGCCAACTCATCTCCTGTGCTAAGTATGCCAATAAATATGAATCTCAGGGCAGTACAATGTATTAAGTTCCCAGATAAGGAGATGTCCCGAAGAGTGAAACAGATTAAATGTAACTGTAAGTATTGGCTTACATGTTGGAAACACTCTCTACAAAACACACATCCGCAAAGTATGCTTACAGTGCTACGTAGTGGTAACCCCAATAATATATGGGCGATGTTATCAAAGGCTAGGGCAGGTTTTAGAGCCAAGATACTTAACCCGATACAGGAAGATAGGTGAATTGGTTATCTAAAGGGGAGAGGAGGTACCACAGTCGATGCATCACCACCCAATTTTATCTTGAAGGTTTGGCAATTGGAAATTTGGGAAAACGACATTGAAAGTACTATACGAAAACTTAAGAATTCTGGGGCCTCTTCGCCAAATAGCCTTGCTAGTGTTGCCTTAAAGCAAAACCCTGGTAAGAGGGCTGGAATACTTAAGATTCTATATGATAAAGTGTGCAAAGAGCAGTTGATTCCAATTTCATGGCAGCTGTCTGTGTTGGTGCCTGTCCATGCCGGATACCTACAGGTTGCTGTCACTCTTGGACGCCTCCAGGAAAATGTTCTCCATATTCGTACTCAGGTGGAAAGCACCCAGCTACTGCACTTCACTTAAACTGGGTTCTGCCCTGGATATAACAGCATACATTACCTGAGGATTATCGACATGCTGTTTTGTGAAGTTTCTGCCCCTGGGGGGTCCTCGTTATATGTTATCTACGTGGACTTTCAGACGGCCTTTCATGGTGTGAACTGAGGGAGCTGTGGGCCAAAATGGAAAAATGGGGGTGTAGTGCATGGCTTTTGAATGTCCGTAAGGGACTGCACCTAAACACTCAAGCTAGAGTCTGATTGGATGATCAGGGTGCCATGGCCCAATTGGTGCAGACCTTCAGTGAAGTTAAGCAGGGCTGCACGCTGGCCCATTCCTGTACAATCTATGTATGGCTGACCTCACCAGGCGTTTTAAACCAGGGGTTGGATGTTTCCCAAGAATTGGTAGTTGCCCTATCCCATGCATGCTACACGCATGGGGATTGGATTAATAACTATTCCCACTTGTCTACTCTACGTAGGTATATGTATGCAGTTAATGTTACACATTTATATCTTCAAACACAGAGATACCTGAGACAATGCTCTAGCCCTGCAATGCAGTCTTTTTTTCATTGAGACTCCGAATGAAACAGCACCCCCCTTGCAAATATATCTTGGTGCCAGGTTTAAGATACCAGAGGCAGACCAGATATGGCGTATATGTATTGTACCCTGGGCCTTGGAAACGCTTAATCATGTTTTTACTGAGTGCAAACTACTTGGCCCAGTGTATATGACAATAACGGACAGTTTTGTGTCCGACGATGAGGTGATAAAACACGATGATTTGTGGAACTACTGCATTAATACATGGTCGCAAAGAGTCAAGATAGCCTGGCATCGCCTGTGCTGTTATATTACAAAAATATTACCTGACGTAAATGCCGAACGAATTGTCGAAGAATCCCAGCCACTGTGCACAATGTACGTTTGAGTTAACTTCCATAGGGGTACTGCAACTGAACAGCCATCTGTAAACTTTTAATTACAGACCTACACTATTTATTTTAATATTGAGTGTTTACTGCGAGGCTGCTTGAAACATTTTAGAAATATGTGTAGAGTGTTGACACGCATGTACTTTTATTGTCTTTTAATTTGTAAATCACTTTGATATACTTATCAAGTTTTACCAAATTTTAAAGACGCTAATCTGGTAGCCAAGCAGTATGGTACTTGTACTGGTTATACGGGATATGGAACTGTGTTGAAATATGGAACCTGTAATGTAACTAAACTGTATTTACACTCGTAATTGTGATTGTGATATATACATGCAGTATGCATTGACTAGAGCTACTGATGCTAGCTATTAATTAGTTGCAAATGAGGTCTTTGTTTTCCCAAATTCTGCCTGATCTTACTTCATTTTAATGTATGTTTTTCTTAAATTGTATTATATAAACACTTCTTGTTTTATTTTATATATGTGTAAAGTTCATATTTAAACTGCCTCACATTATTAAATAAATAAATTAACAGATTGTAATTTTGGTGTATATGTGTTCTTTTATAATTGATGTGTTTTGTCAAAATTATTTGAACTGAATACAAATAATAAACAAATAAATAAATACAATCATTTGACTTGTAATGCCAGCTAGCGACTATCTCCCTAAAACAAAATACATGGTACCCTGGAACATCACTTCAAGGCATCACGAAAACCATAACAGAACACAATCTCTCTCTCCTGAATATCTAAACCTAAATAAAGGATATGTTCACACAGCATCCTCTAAAGCCAAACACCATTTACTATAATGAAACCGACAACAAGACCTATAATATAAAGCACTACTGAAAGCCCAGGAACACTCCCAAACTTTTGACTAACCCTCAGATTTTGCACACATTACAACACACAAATGCAAGAAAAAACACTCACATATGGCTTTTAATAGCAAAAGACCCTCCCCAAACTTTTAACACTGTTGAACTCAGCCCCTTTCTAACATGTGCCCACACTATCGGCATGAGGCCACCTCATGATTTTTGCCACCTTTGATGCCTTCTGCTCTTCTAACCTAAAAGGTTTCTCAGCACACAGAGATTGGGGTGCTTCCGATTTGTAACCTCACTGTAATCTTGCCTTTCTATCTCCTCCCAACTAATCAAACACACCCACTCTATCGCATATCTCCCAGGGCATTTAGAAACCTTGCACATGGCAGTGATGCATGATACAAATCCTTGTAACATTAGATGACATAGCTACTGGACACATTACCTGAGCACAATGAACTGTTCTCAGGAGGTTTGGGATCAATATCTGTGAAGTGTGCTACCAGGTGAAATAGGATGATTGTTTTCCAAGAATTGCCATTTGAGGAAGAAAATATTAGTTCGGCTGACATGGGAGGTATTGTTTTGTTGGCATGGTTATTGGGATGAGATGATTCACAATGTTATTGTTTTCATATGTTTCAGAGTGTTGATGCAGACACCCATTTGTACAAAGCAGCAATGGGTTCTTCAGCATTGAAGACTCCAGGTATAATGGTCACATGTTGGGGGTTTCCATGGCCCTACAACATGATGCATGGGATTAAGGGGATGTGGGAGACATCTGTCAGATGCCAAATTGCACCAGGAACATTTCTGTCTGCAGCAATATCATGTACAGGTTGCAGTGCTGCAGGAGACACAACTGATGCTAAAGGATTGCGAGAGGCTTGGCAAACACTGGAGGGTCGGATGGTTGCTTGTACCACATTGATTTGGGTGGCTACCTGGGTGTCAGAGATACTACAGACACATATAGACATGGGTGGTCAATATGTGGCTGCTTGAATGATAAGAAAATGTGTATATTGAATATGCCAATAATGAATTCCTTAATGTGTTTTGCCTGATCGTTCATAGTTACATGGACTACTCGGTGCTGTGAGTCAGAGATCTTACACTCTCTTGATCAAAAATTGGTTAGAAGACTCTCAGGCAATGGGCCCTTTAATGGGAAATCTGTATGCTACTAGAAAGTATATGGGACATTGACTTACTATGACATAAGGAGTGTGCATCACTAATGAACCAGGATTATTAATTTTATTCCCCAGTGCTCCTGATATTCTCACATATAGATCTGTTAATGGTCACCAGCATTGGTGGATGGTGCAGAATACTGGGGCAGGGCACCATCACAGTGTGGTTTTGTGCTTAACCTGCTAGTGAGTGTGTATACGAGACATGCACAAGAATACTACAAACCTATAGTTCTTTTTTATTAGTAACTTCTTGAAAGAGAATATTGTGGAATGCTTTGACACAAACAGAGTGGCTAATGAAGGACACAGGGACACGTTGGAATGAAAAGTCTGTTTTAGAAGGAATGCCCATTAAAGATGGCAGGGGAGAGGAAGATGCTGTTAAGGCAGTCAGAATGACATAAACAAAAAGTGATGCAAGGGAAGAAGTACCATGATGAAAGCTAATTTCCGTATACAAATGGGAACGTATATACCATGGCTATAGAAGTCCTAGGAAATATGTGTTTTCTCAATATTTAGAGTATGAAAACAGGGACAATGACAATACTGGAATAATGTTGACATGGTTGCTAAGGGAGGCACATGGGCCCTTACAGGCCTAAAAGGAGAGTCCAATATAGTCAGAAGAGAACCAATGATGGTGTTTACTATTTCTACAGGAATCTTCATAGTCAAGGGGCAGAAGGAGATTCTGAGCAGGTTAGAGGAAGCTAACCTACCAATGCTATAGGCTGAAAAGGAGAAAATGAAAGGACTTGCACAGCTGATTACAGAACCCACAATTGAACGGGCAATCAAATGTTAAATACAATGAAGACACCAGGTAATGATGGGTTACGCCGTGAGCTTTATGAGGTTTACGCCAGTTTGCTCATGCCAATATTGTGAAAGTATTTCAGGTATAGGAGAACTGTCCCTCACAAGGAGGAAGCTATAGTGACCATGTCAATAAGGCTAGATAAGGGTGCAGCACTGCCAGCATCCTATTAACTGATGCCTGTACTAAATACTGACATTCAAATTATCAGTGATGGGGGCGTGGCTTGGCACCAACAGGAAAAGATGCCTAAGGGTCTCGCTCTGTTCCCTACGACCACAATGTTTCAGCCTACGGAGCTCACCTCTATAAAATAAAGCTTTGAAAACAGATTAAGACGTATCTAATGCTCCTGAAGTGGATGGTGAGAAATGTTGACGTCGGCTCTGGAATGGAGTCAGCTGCGCTAATTGTGGAAGCCTAGAGCAGCTCCCTGATGCAGGGTGATGTGAGGAGGGTGAACGGCATGACACGTAGGAGTACGCAGAGGCCCCGTCCTCCAGTCAAAATACTTCTAATAGTGCCATTTGTTGGCCTTCCAATAAGACTCTGATTTTGAATTTGTATTTAACATTTTATAAAAAAACACATATTGGATCACTTTTTTTCCTGAAGGTAGTTTTAAACTGGTCGTGTTTCCTGTTTCATTGACAGTTTATCTGGCAGCATATTTTAATCTCTATCTATTAATAGTACATTGAATTGGTATTAAGGAGTCCTCAAATCCCCGAAAGTCAGTCGAGTAGACTGAATTGCCTTTTGCTGAAATACACACAACTGCAAATGAACATTACAAATGCAAAAGAACCTGGCCAACTCTCATGAGATGGGCACATCATCTTTATTTCACAAGCTGCTTCAAATGAAACTGCAAAATGAAGAAAGTAATTTTTAACATACCGCCTGACACCTAGGCAACTGTAAGAGTATTTAGCATTATTTTTATGCAGCACCACTGCATGGGTTTGGTGCATTGCTATAATGCGGTAGAGCAAGGCATGTGTTGCCAGTGTGACATGGACATGTAAATGAAAAAAGGCTATTCAGTCAAAAACGATTTCTACATCTAAAATGCAAATAATTTTTTTTCACAGTTAAAAGCATATTTTCTTTTCCACCTGAAATTCCTCTGTTGCAGGAGACACATTTGAGGATTAATGAACTAACCTTATTAACAATACTAACGATTCTAACTCATTAATAATATAATGTGTTCTCCAGTGCAAAATGAGATGGAAAATGACAGGCTCTGAAAGTCATTTTAAACGCGCATCCAGATTTTTTTTTCTTTGCTTCTATCTGTGCTCTGTCCACAGTATTTGCAGGAAGCAAAGACTCGAATAAGCACGAAATCAGTTTGGTTACAGTTGCAACTGTATAAACCAAGCCATTGTTCAAGAGAAGGAGGGTAGGACATGATTGAATTTCATTGGTTGAACTCATTTGGTAGGATGTAACAGAGCTTTTCTAATGAACCTCGGGGAAGAAGAGAGGGAGAAGACATTTTACAGAGCTGGGAGAAAGACCTGGCTGGTGGCTGGGGATTTTCCTGATTGAAAAAGCAGATCCCAGTGCACTGCTGCAGAGACTGGGAATTTCAGTCAATAAGCCCCGGTTTGAGTGACGGCAGATGCTCGTCCTTACTGGGGTGATTTAAGAAGAATTCATTGAACCACTTCCAGAAGGCGACCAGCCGACAAAATTTCACATGCTGGACAGGCCTGGTAATTATATTACAGAGTGTGGGGGCAGTGTGTATGTGTGCGAAACTATTCAGTCAGCGTGGAAGAGGGAACTCCAGTGTTTTATCAACATGTTTAATGTTGCGAATTGAATATGTTCTCACCGCTCTCTTCTCATTTTGTTACAGATAAGGTTGTTACTGTGCAATTTCCATTTATTTCTGTAAAAAGAGTAAGATCGTGTTTAAATGCAATTTTTTAGAATACACAAAAAATATCTGAAAGCAGACGGATAGTGTGTTTTATTTTTCTCTTTTATTTGTGCATCTACCATTACAGTACTGATATTATGGGGAGAGGTTTGGACAGTGCAATTGTCATTTGTAAGCTAGCTAAAAATAAGACTTAGCGGTAGCTGTGTGCATCATTCCATTCAGTATATAAGTGTATGTTTTCTGAACGGAACATAATAATAACATAATGAAATAGACTGCTGCTGGAGGTACATGAGTCAGCAGAAAGAGAGGCCCTGGACATAGTTCACCGATGTAGATAAGTGGTGATGAATACCACATGTTAGCTCGCTGTCGTAGATACGTCAGTGAGGACAGCCCATGGTGGCACTCCAATTGAAAATGTGGTGTTCCTGAAATGTAAGCCTGAGGCCTCTCTAGTGATCACACGAACAAACTAAGCAAAAATAAGGGGTTCTGGATATTGGGGCCACATATAAAACAAAGGAATTATGCTCACCAGAAATACCACCAATAACGCATACCAACATAATGTATACCATTAAATGTATCAGTGTGATGAAATAATGTATGTATACTGTAGTACTATATACCAAATCTAATCTGAATGCAAAGAGTGATTATTACTGAATTATTTTCATTTTGGCGGTAAGAAAATACTGCTCGGCCCCAAATCTATACAAAATACCCTACATATTTATGGTGCGTTGGAGGCCGGGAAAGTGATCATAGAGCACCTACTGCGCGTGGGTTTGGTGCATTGCTATAATGCGGTACAGCAAGGCATGTGTTGCCAGTGTGACATGGACATGTAAATGAAAACAGGCTATTCAGTCAAAAACGATTTCTACATCTAAAATGCAAATAATTTTTTTTCACAGTTAAAAGCATATTTTCTTTTCCACCTGAAATTCCTCTGTTGCAGGAGACACATTTGAGGATTAATGAACTAACCTTATTAACAATACTAACGATTCTAACTCATTAATAATATAATGTGTTCTCCAGTGCAAAATGAGATGGAAAATGACAGGCTCTGAAAGTCATTTTAAACGCGCATCCAGATTTTTTTTTCTTTGCTTCTATCTGTGCTCTGTCCACAGTATTTGCAGGAAGCAAAGACTCGAATAAGCACGAAATCAGTTTGGTTACAGTTGCAACTGTATAAACCAAGCCATTGTTCAAGAGAAGGAGGGTAGGACATGATTGAATTTCATTGGTTGAACTCATTTGGTAGGATGTAACAGAGCTTTTCTAATGAACCTCGGGGAAGAAGAGAGGGAGAAGACATTTTACAGAGCTGGGAGAAAGACCTGGCTGGTGGCTGGGGATTTTCCTGATTGAAAAAGCAGATCCCAGTGCACTGCTGCAGAGACTGGGAATTTCAGTCAATAAGCCCCGGTTTGAGTGACGGCAGATGCTCGTCCTTACTGGGGTGATTTAAGAAGAATTCATTGAACCACTTCCAGAAGGCGACCAGCAGACAAAATTTCACATGCTGGACAGGCCTGGTAATTATATTACAGAATGTGGGGGCAGTGTGTATGTGTGCGAAACTATTCAGTCAGCGTGGAAGAGGGAACTCCAGTGTTTTATCAACATGTTTAATGTTGCGAATTGAATATGTTCTCACCGCTCTCTTCTCATTTTGTTACAGATAAGGTTGTTACTGTGCAATTTCCATTTATTTCTGTAAAAAGAGTAAGATCGTGTTTAAATGCAATTTTTTAGAATACACAAAAAATATCTGAAAGCAGACGGATAGTGTGTTTTATTTTTCTCTTTTATTTGTGCATCTACCATTACAGTACTGATATTATGGGGAGAGGTTTGGACAGTGCAATTGTCATTTGTAAGCTAGCTAAAAATAAGACTTAGCGGTAGCTGTGTGCATCATTCCATTCAGTATATAAGTGTATGTTTTCTGAACGGAACATAATAATAACATAATGAAATAGACTGCTGCTGGAGGTACATGAGTCAGCAGAAAGAGAGGCCCTGGACATAGTTCACCGATGTAGATAAGTGGTGATGAATACCACATGTTAGCTCGCTGTCGTAGATACGTCAGTGAGGACAGCCCATGGTGGCACTCCAATTGAAAATGTGGTGTTCCTGAAATGTAAGCCTGAGGCCTCTCTAGTGATCACACGAACAAACTAAGCAAAAATAAGGGGTTCTGGATATTGGGGCCACATATAAAACAAAGGAATTATGCTCACCAGAAATACCACCAATAACGCATACCAACATAATGTATACCATTAAATGTATCAGTGTGATGAAATAATGTATGTATACTGTAGTACTATATACCAAATCTAATCTGAATGCAAAGAGTGATTATTACTGAATTATTTTCATTTTGGCGGTAAGAAAATACTGCTCGGCCCCAAATCTATACAAAATACCCTACATATTTATGGTGCGTTGGAGGCCGGGAAAGTGATCATAGAGCACCTACTGCGCGTGGGTTTGGTGCATTGCTATAATGCGGTACAGCAAGGCATGTGTTGCCAGTGTGACATGGACATGTAAATGAAAACAGGCTATTCAGTCAAAAACGATTTCTACATCTAAAATGCAAATATTTTATTTTCACAGTTAAAAGCATATTTTTTTTTTCCACCTGAAATTCCTCTGTTGCAGGAGACACATTTGAGGATTAATGAACTAACCTTATTAACAATACTAACGATTCTAACTCATTAATAATATAATGTGTTCTCCAGTGCAAAATGAGATGGAAAATGACAGGCTCTGAAAGTGATTTTAAACGCGCATCCAGATTTTTTTTTCTTTGCTTCTATCTGTGCTCTGTCCACAGTATTTGCAGGAAGCAAAGACTCGAATAAGCAGGAAATCAGTTTGGTTACAGTTGCAACTGTATAAACCAAGCCATTGTTCAAGAGAAGGAGGATAGGACATGATTGAATTTCATTGGTTGAACTCATTATGTAGGCTGTAACAGAGCTTTTCTAATAAACCTCGGGGAAGAAGAGAGGGAGAAGACATTTTACAGAGCTGGGAGAAAGACCTGGCTGGTGGCTGGGGATTTTCCTGATTGAAAAAGCAGATCCCAGTGCACTGCTGCAGAGACTGGGAATTTCAGTCAATAAGCCCCGGTTTGAGTGACGGCAGATGCTTGTCCTTACTGGGGTGATTTAAGAAGAATTCATTGAACCACTTCCAGAAGGCGACCAGCCGACGAATTTCACATGCTGGACAGGCCTGGTTATTATATTACAGAGTGTGGGGGCAGTGTGTATGTGTGCGAAACTATTCAGTTAAGAGGGAACTCCAGTGTTTTATCAACATGTTTAATGTTGCGAATTGAATATGTTCTCACCGCTCTCTTCTCATTTTGTTACAGATAAGGTTGTTACTGTGCAATTTCCATTTATTTCTGTCAAAAGAGTAAGATCGTGTTGAAATGCAATTTTTTAGAATACACAAAAAATATCTGAAAGCAGACGGATAGTGTGTTTTATTTTTCTCTTTTATTTGTGCATCTACCATTACAGTACTGATATTATGGGGAGAGGTTTAGACAGTGCAATTGTCATTTGTAAGCTAGCTAAAAATAAGACTTAGCGGTAGCTGTGTGCATGATTCCATTCAGTATATAAGTGTATGTTTTCTGAACGGAACATAATAATAACATAATGAAATAGACTGCTGCTGGAGGTACATGAGTCAGCAGAAAGAGAGGCCCTGCACATAGTTCACCGATGTAGATACGTTGGTGATGACTACCACATGTTAGCTCGCTGTCGTAGATAAGTCAGTGAGGACAGCCCATGGTGGCACTCCAATTAAAAATGTGGTGTTCCTGAAATGTAAGCCTGAGGCCTCTCTAGTGATCACACGAACAAACTAAGCAAAAATAAGGGGTTCTGGATATTGGGGCCACATATAAAACAAAGGAATTATGCTCACCAGAAATACCACCAATAACGCATACCAACATAATGTATACCATTAAATGTATCAGTGTGCTGAAATAATGTATGTATACTGTAGTACTATATACCAAATCTAATCTGAATGCAAAGAGTGATTATTACTGAATTATTTTCATTTTGGCGGTAAGAAAATACTGCTAGGCCCTAAATCTATACAAAGTACCCTACATATTTATGGTGCGTTGGAGGCCGGGAAAGTGATCATAGAGCACCTACTGCGCGTGGCAAGTGTGCCTCACACTGCCATCTGAACACAAAAGGGAACCCATTTCATAATAACAGTGTGTCACCAAAAACGAATTTCAGAATGTCACAAAGGGAAACCACATTCTCAGACCTAGTGCAATATTTAGAGGCAAAGTTGTTTGCACATGGGACGTGGTCATCAAACAGTACCTCAGAATGGCATGACCGCATTCAGGGTGAGGTGCAGAAAGAAAAACTAGACAATATTTTTGCAGAAGGCAGCATAATTCAGGTCTGCCTTACAAGGTTATTGAATGCAGCCGATAAAAGTGCAGAGAAAGGCTGTTTAATACGGCTATGCGCCAAAATTTGGTTTATTTTGAATAGGTCCCTGCGAATGCAAGAAAATGATACCCAGCTAATTAACAGGTTAAAGACTGACTTAGATGGGGCAAGTAAAAAAGAGGAGATGTTAAGAACAGAATTAGAAGGATGTCAGAAAGACATGCAATTAAAATGCAGAGATTTTGATATTCAGTTGTCCAAAAGCAAGAAACAGTTTGAAGACAGTGAGCAAGAATTGGTACACTTAAAAGCCTTAGTGGATCACATTAGACAGGATAAAGATGAGATTGTTTCAGAAATGCAGATTTTACAAAAAGAACATTTTGAAAAAGAAAGTGATCTCCAAGGTGCAGAGCAAGAAATGGTTAAAATGATTCAAGAAAAAGACAAGAGAAACAAAGAATTCAATGAATGCCAAATGCAAATATGCGAAATGCAGGAGGTAATAAATAAAATGAGTGATGAAAACAACTATATGCAAAATGAAGCACACAGGCTCCTTAAAAAGTGCAAAGACTTAGAACAGCAAATGTGCATTCCCAGGTCCCAGGAGAGGCGGCAGGGTACTACATTCAATGGAGTGGAGGTGAATTCTAGTTCTGCGCAAAGAGCTAGTGCTCCAGTGACTGGGCGGGTGACTGAACTTGGTTGCAGCGCCCTTGGGGGATTTGATACTGCCATTGGGGGCAGCCACCGATCCCATACACCTGGAACCAGGATTGAGTCACCAAGTAGTGCAATTCCATGCATTGCAACAAGTAGCCCCATAAAAATAATGAAATCTATTAAAGCTCTGATCAAACCATTTAAAAAAGGAGGGGAATGCTGCATTGCGGATCACTTAGAAGCGGTTCATGACATTTTTAAAGCATTCCAGATACCTAAGGAACAGTACAGACAATATTTTCATTTAACTTTAGATGCTCTGACGGCCAGCATCATAAGGGGATTAAATGAACAGCAGAATATGACATGGGTGGAGTTTGAAAAAGAAATTAGGAGTCATTTTTCTCCTTTCCAGTCATTACAGGAAGCAAAGAAAGTTGCTTACACACTTACTGCTGGGCCTAATACATCTCCTCGCCAGTTTTTACAAGACTTAAAAAGAGCATTTTCTCGCTTTGATGTATCTTTTAACCCCAATTCTTATGAATTTAAAACCGCCTACTTCTATGGGCTACAGAAAGACATCATATTCCAATTGGTTCGTGAATTTGATTGTGACAAGTCCCTTGAGTGGATTGTGCATCAAAGCACAAAACTATATGAGGTACTCTATTGTCAGGGTAGAGAAAGTGATAAAATGAAAGATACTAGACCTAAATCTAAAGAACCCTCAGCAACAGTGATGGAAATCAGGTCGGCCAAGATGGCCCTTGAGTCTGCTCAAAGTCCAGGTAAAAATAATTTGGCACCTGAACAAAGGGTTAATCAACAAAGGTCATCACACGCTGCACCAATGTTTCAATCACATGATCCTAGTAATAGGGAGAGCTACATCAGTCCTAGCTATTTAGGAGATAGGCCCCGGGCAGGCTATCGGCCTGCTATGTCAGGTACGAACTATAATCAGAGACAAAATCAAGATCAAAGAAATGATGGTCCCTACCAGACATTGGGGACACAGAGCAAATTTGATCCCAACACCATGATATATGGTAATCAAGATAGACCCCGATATGTGGATCGATTTGCTGATAATGGGAATCAACATAGGAGCCAGTACCCACAACATGAGAGACAGGACATGAGACAGAACATGAATTATACTACATGTCAGTACAATGATTCCCCACCAGGGGACTACAACCAAAGGATGGGTGCACCCCGCTCCCCTCCACAAATGAATCAAGAGTTCAGAAATTATCCCAATAGAAATCACTCACCTGAGAGGTATCAGAATAGATCCAATCAGGGAGAAAGCAACCAATATCGATCTAGGCCACAGAGGGAGGATTCTAGAGAGATGGAAAGGTTCCAGTGCCTTGAGGCCCAAGTGAAAATGTTAGCTGAACAAAAAGGGAAGCTTTGTACAGCACAAAAACAGTCATCAAAGGAGGGGAGCGATGGCCATAGCAATGACCGGGGGGCTTCTTGTGAAAAGTGACTACTCATGATACCTACAGCGCCGAAAAGACAGATTGCTCTGATGTAATTTTGCAAAATGACTCTGGGATGTCTAATGATTTAAAAGTGAAAATGCCGGTAAATGAACATGTAACAGAAAGTACAAATACTTCTAAAAGAGAGGTATGGTTTAACCTAGAGCTAAATCAAACATTGGAGATTTGTACAAATGAAATAAGAAAACCCGAGAGAACAAAGAGACAGATTAAGAAAAATGACTCATGCATGGGGATTACCAGTAAACAGGGAGGAAGTGGGGATGCTATGATTTCTTCCCTGGGCAGTCAAAACAATGACCAAACACAGGCAGAAAAAGTAAATACTCCAAAGGAAGGTACATGCCAATCACCTGAAGAATTCTTTGAGCCACATATTTTTGAAGAGGCTGAAAGGGCTGGTACCACACTAAATGATCACAAATGCACAGAATTAAACAATGACAGATTGCTGAATGATGTTGTTACACATGTTCAGTTGGAGGGTTGTAATGTGGCCTCTGATGATACCTGGATGGATAGGCGAACAGTGGCTACACTCCAAAAAACCTCTGAACATGGAGAAATGAATA
Source organism: Ambystoma mexicanum (assembly GCF_040938575.1). NCBI lineage: Eukaryota > Metazoa > Chordata > Amphibia > Caudata > Ambystomatidae > Ambystoma > Ambystoma mexicanum. The sequence goes on along the minus strand of NC_090937.1, from coordinate 423,752,376 downwards.
AAGTCTCTCACGCAGAAATGGGTAAAAATGAGGGAAAAATGTCTTTCCATTTACCAATGTGCTTAGCCAAAGTGAAAAAGGCCTGAGAAAGGTGAGTCTTGAAATCAGTAAGAATTCACACTTCTTATGTGTATTAGAGGAAGTTGAGGACAGGTATTATGCTCCCATCACTGTAGAAGAAAAATGCCAAACATTTGCAATGATTGACACTGGCGCACAGGCCACAATTATGTCCAAGGAGCTGGTAAAGAGTATCAATGAAGGGAGATCCCCACAGAATCAGGTCACAGTGAAGGAAAATCAAGGTCCAGTGCATAACTTTAATGGGGAGGAGTTGCCCATCCTAGGTGTAACTGAGGTTGACATAAAAATAGGAAAGCACAGAATGAAACAAGAGGTATTGATCACAACTATTTGTGAAATTCCATTTCTGATGGGGACAGATTGCCTGAAAAGATTTTCTCCTCTCATAGATGGGGTGAATTGAGTGCTGTGGTCCTTAACCAAAAACCCATTGAGACCTAAGAAACTAAAATCACAAAACAGCAACATAAATGAATGTCACACCGTTGCCAAAACAAATGATGCTGTGGAGGTATATCTCCAGAATTGTTGCATACCTAGTGTCACTGTTATATTAATGTGTCAAGACAAAATGCAGAGCGACAATGAAAAACTAGCTGTACAAATATACTTGGACCCAAGGAAAAATTGGCAGACCGCCATAGATGAGCACACATTATGTTTTTATTTAAAAGAAAAGATATGCAAACAAAATATTACTCCTAAAGCAGATTCAGAAAAACACATTACCACTCTTGCTGAAATACACACGGAAGATGAGCAACCATGGGTTCATGTTGGTATAAATGACTGTTTTAAAACACTAAAAGCCACTTTAGCGCTAGAACAGGAGAGGAGCTTCATTAATGAGAAATTGTTGCAAAAAATAATGGAGAGGGAGGAAATCCCGAAATTTAGGATTAAAAACCAATATGTTTCTGGGTTGGACAGTCCAGACTTTGAAAACCGAATTGCAGGCAGATGCATGCTTAAAATTAGCATTGGGCAGAAAACAATTTACCATAATGTATGGATAGTGAGTGGAGCACAAAATGAATTTTACATGGGCAATGACATCATGCACAGAATGTGTATGGTGTTAGATTTCCTTAATCAAAAAATATGGTCACGCCTAGGTAGGCCGGCACCTGTATTTGAAGACAAAAGAAGGGCTTATCATTGTGCACAACTGGTTCCTTATGCAATCGAACTACAAATGAGGAAAGATACTATTATTCCTGCATTTACAAAACAGTTTGCAATAACACTGAAATGCAAAAATGGACAGCAGATGAAAGACTCTGATGCATTTGTGTGCTTGAATGAATCCATAAAACAACAAGGCCTGGATTATGAATACATTCCATTGGTAGATATTGGTGAAGGGCCTGTAAGAATTATGGTAAATAATAAGGGTTATCAAGATATTCACTTAGAGGAAAACTCCCCATTAGGAATGGCCATACAAAAATCACATTATACTGCAGATCTAAATAACATGGTGATTGGCAATATCCCTGAAAAGTATGTAGACGCCAAGGGTGAGTTGCCAGAATACCTGGACTCTCATCCCAAAGGAATATTTAAAATTCATTCTGTGTACCCTTGTGATTCAAGTGAGACAGTGTGCTGTTATCAAGAGAGTTGTATAACATTTGATTTAAGTGAAAATGAAATGTAAAATCAGCCCATTGAAATAGAAGCTGACATGACAAAATATTTAAAAGTGACAGCTTTACAAAAAGACACAGCCACACCGCTAGTGGAAAGCGCCGAGATTCCACTACCAGAACATTTTCCGGAATTTTCCAAAATGGTAGAAGAGCAGATCTCCTTAGCGGATGCGTGTGACAACGATGAGGATAGAAACGAATTGAGGAAGATATTTATGGAATTTAAAGGTGTATTTGCAAAAGATGCCTATGATTGCGGGTTAACTAATTTACATGTGGCCACATTTCCGGAAGGGTATAGCAGAAGTTCAGTATTTGTATGCCAGTATAGACTACCGCTGGCATGTTCAGAATCATTGGCAGAGATTATTAAAAATTTAGAATCGCGAGGAATCATCAGGCCTATCCATAGCACATCCAACACGCCCATTTTAGGTGTGTTAAAGCCAAATGGTCAATGGCGGCTTTGTGCAGATTTGAGGGAGTTAAATAAAAGAGTACCAGTGTCCAGATGGCCACTGCCATTCATTGATCAGAGCTTAGCTCAGGTACATGGTTCAAAAGTGTTTACCACATTAGATCTCACCTCTGGATATTGGTGCGTGCCATTGGCAGAGGAGATACAGAATTTATTTTCCTTTACATTTGACAGGACTCAATACGCATGGGTTAGAACTCCGTTCGGGTACGTTAATAATGGGAGTGAATTTGGAATATTTTTGAGGAAGGCCATGCCTGATGCAGCGGAAAGAGGAACTATAGTTTATGTGGATGATGTCCTGATAAAAAATGAAAGCTTAAAAAACCATTTTGATGAAATAAGGCATGTGCTTGGCCAATTGCAGAAAGCAGGCGCCAAAGTGTCTTTACAAAAAGCACAATGGTACAAGACTAAATCCACAAAAGAAGAAAATAGAGGCCATACAAAAACTAAAAGACCCTAAAAATGTGAAAGGGGTGAAAAGTTTATTAGGAATGACAGGCTATAACAGAGAGTTCATTGAAAATTATGCTGAAATCACTCAACCATTGACTAAACTGCTAAAACTAAATACGCCCTGGAAATGGGAGAAAGAGCAGTCTGAGGCAGTAGCCAAATTGAAGGAATGTCTTGTAAAGGCACCATGTTTAGCATACCCCATAAAGGATAGGGATTTCTTTATAGAAATAGGTTTCTCTGAACATTGTATGTCAGCAGTGTTATCACAAAAACATGATGTGAATCACAAAACCATTGCCCATGCAAGTAAAGCATTTTCCCAAGTTGAAATGAAATTCAATGAATGTGAAAAGGCCCTATTAACCACTGTGTGGGCGCTCCAACATTTCCGCCCCATTGTTCAGGGAGAAAAGGTGATTATTGAAACAAATCATCAAACTTTGCAATTCTTAGAGAGTAAAAGAATTAGGTCAGGTAATCTAGTGCAGTCCAGAATCACTTCATGGATGCTAGCATTACAAGGTTTTCCTGTACAAGTGAGATATGGCCAAAATAAAAAGAGCCCAATTGCTCAAAGTTTAGCAGATTTACACAACTGTGCAGCTGAACAAGCATCAAACGAAATGGAAATAGAACCTAATTTACAGGAGTTTGAACAATCACCACACAAAGCTTTTGATGAAAAAACATTCAAGGACTTGCCAACTGTATATGTCGATGGTTGTGCTTTTCACATTGAAAATGACAGTAATAAACAATTAGTGTCAGGAATAGGAAATGTCTGGTTGAAATGTGAAGGTATCCCCAGCATAGGGATAAGAATTGGAGCTAGGAGCAGTCACATAGCGGAATTGGCAGCCATTTTTAAAGCAATTGCTACTGCAATTGATAATAAATTCAGTGAAATTGTCCTGGTTACTGATTCTGACTATGCACGAAACAGCTTTGTGGAATATCTACCTGGCTGGAAAGCGAGAGGCATAATTATATACAACAAAAAGCCACTTAAGCATGGAAAAATGATACGAGCCATAGACAAATTAGTGTCAGAAAATAATTTGACAATATACTGGAGAAAAATTTGTGGGCATTTAAAAACTCCAGGAGAGGATAAAGATGGGAATGATAAGGCAGACCACCTGGCTAAAATTGGGGTTGTGATGGGAGAATTGCTACCTATTGAACATTTACTGGGTGAAATACAGATTGATGGAGTAACACGTTCCAAAGCACCAAAGGAGACAGAACAATCAGTGGTACAATGGAGTTACAACACTCCAGACCAAGATTTGATTGAGGCACAAAAGAATGATCGATTTTGGGAATATATTATAACCATTTGATAGATCCTGGACAAAACCTTTTAACAGAAGATGATTGTGTGGGAAAAGAGGAATTGAGGGTGCTATTAAAGAATAAAAAACGAATTAGACTACCGGATGGACTCATGGTTAGAGAGTCTATAATAGGACAGATACAATGGGTGGTACCCCTTTCATTTAGAGGGCTAATGCTACACCATGCACATGATGCCATAACTGCAGGCCACAGAGGTTCACAAAAAACATTGGAAATACTAAAAGAGTAGGCTTATTGGCCACATATGTCCCAAGATGTGGAATTGTATACTAGAGGATGTCTAGTATGTGCCCAATTTAAACCTGCCTCACCAATGCACAGAGCTCCACTAATGAAAAGAGGCCTAACCCTTCCATGGTCAGATTTGCAAATAGAATATGTAGGGCCTTTAAAAAGGTCGGGCAGAGGAAACCGTTATATTTTGAGTGTGGTATGTTTGATGTCGAAGTGGATTGAATGTATTCCTGCACCAGATTGTAGTGCGCAAACAGCAGCCACATTGCTAGTGAATCATGTGTTCTCAAGGTTTGGGTTGCCACAAAGAATTGAGTCAGACAGAGGAAGTCATTTAACAAGTGCTCTAATGAGAAAGGTATGGCAAATACTGGGTGTGAAAAGGAAACTACATATCGCATATCGGGCGGCTTCTTCAGGTGGAGTTGAACGGAGTAAATGGTCTGTTGTGGACATTTTAAAGAAATTTGTAGCTGAAGCAGGTTCCAGCTGGGATTTATGTTTACCGTTGGTTTTGATGGCAATCAGATCAACTCCTGCCAAAGCAACAGGTATTAGCCCACATGAGGTCTTGACAGGTAGGAAAATGGTGTTGCTGCAACACCTGTTATACAGAACACATGAGCAAACACTTGTAAGCACATCTATAGTTCATGAATACATTGATGAGCTGAGGAAGCATTTACAACATGCATTTGTTTTTGTACAGAAAAATCTGGAAAGGGCTGCTGACAGTGCTAAAACATATTATGATAAAAAGTCAACAGTAAAGAAATTTTGTGTAGGGGATCAGGTGTATAAATTTCATTTTGGAAAAAGTAAACAGAACAATTCCAAATTCCTAGCAGCCTGGCAGGGGCCATTCCGAATTATAGATAAAGTCTCTCCTGTAGTTTACAAAATTTGAAAGACTGAAGGTGAAACAGCAACAGAACAGTTTGTGCATGTAAACCAAATCAAGCCATGTCACCCAAGACATGAGATAAAAAATCTGGAGCGTGTAGAAACAGATAAAGTCCCTTGAACACAAAAATGTACAATAAATGGGTACAGTCAGGAGGCAGTGACAGAGAAGTTAAATAAAGATGGTTGATTATAATGGCCGATAAACACTGTACTACATGTAAATATATATATAATATAAAAAAATAGAAGCTGAAGTTTATGGAGTTGGTGTGCAGAATGAAAATGTATTAAATATTGAATGCTGTTTTATGTATGATTGTTTTCTTTTTAACCTGTGTTTAATTTCAGAAGGCGAAAGAAAAAGGGCGAAATGTTTTACAAAGCATGTTTTATTTTTGGCAAAAGGGTGAAGTTAGTATTGTGCTATATACTTAATCTGTTTCTTTTCTATTTGATTTAGAAAATTAACATATTTGTACCGGAGGTCACGGGAGATGATGGGGTCCTGGAGTCCCCTGGATGAAGATCGAATGATGCCTGCCTCCGGGTGGAGGTGAAGACAAAATAACCGGAATGCCAAAGAAAAGATGACTTCTATAGAAAAGGATCCAAGAGTACCAAGATGGAAGAACACCCGAATGAACCAAATGATGTGACATCGCGGGTCGGGACATATCAGAGGCAGACAGTGTCCTGGCGTATGGAGTTCCACATATTTAATATTTTAATTAATGTATTTTAATCTATTATGTTAATTCTTTGTTTTAGTTATTTGTTTTATCTTATTGTTTTTGATTGACTTCAAGTATACAATTGAAGCACTGAACTATGGACACTTCCATTGGGAATGAACATATGGATCCAAAGATGAATTTTATTATTATGTTGATTGGACAGTGGTTTTTCAACTTTTTCGTTTTTGCATGTGAATATTCATTTTGTTGGATTGCTACATTTTAAAAGAAGGAAGGGAGCAAGTTGATTTTCCTCTAATTATGGCTCGGACTGCCAAATTCTCAGAAAAAAGGAGGGAATATGTAAGAGTATTTAGCATTATTTTTATGCAGCACCACTGCATGGGTTTGGTGCATTGCTATAATGTGGTACAGCAAGGCATGTGTTGCCAGTGTGACATGGACATGTAAATGAAAACAGGCTATTCAGTCAAAAACGATTTCTACATCTAAAATGCAAATATTTTTTTTTCACAGTTAAAAGCATATATTTTTTTTTTTCCACCTTAAATTCCTCGGTTGCAGGAGACACATTTGAGGAGTAATGAACTAACCTTATTAACAATACTAACGATTCTAACTCATTAATAATATAATGTGTTCTCCAGTGCAAAATGAGATGGAAAATGACAGGCTCTGAAAGTCATTTTAAACGCGCATCCAGACTTTTTTTTCTTTGCTCCTATCTGCGCTCTGTCCACAGTATTTGGAGGAAGCAAAGACTCGAATAAGCAGGAAATCAGTTTGGTTACAGTTGCAACTGTATAAACCAAGCCATTGTTCAAGAGAAGGAGGGTAGGACATGATTGAATTTCATTGGTTGAACTCATTTGGTAGGCTGTAACAGAGCTTTTCTAATGAACCTCGGGGCAGAAGAGAGGGAGAAGACATTTTACACAGCTGGGAGAAAGACCTGGCTGGTAGCTGGGGATTTTCCTGATTGAACAAGCAGATCCCAGTGCACTGCTGCAGAGACTGGGAATTTCAGTCAATAAGCCCAGGTTTGAGTGACGGCAGATGCTCGTCCTTACTGGGTGATTTAATAAGAATTCATTGAACCACTTCCAGAAGGCGACCAGCCGACGAATTTCACATGCTGGACAGGCCTGGTAATTATATTACAGAGTGTGGGGGCAGTGTGTATGTGTGCTAAACTATTCAGTCAGCATGGAAGAGGGAACTCCAGTGTTTTATCAACATGTTTAATGTTGCAAATTGAATATGTTCTCGCCACTCTCTTCTCATTTTGTTACAGATAAGGTTGTTACTGTGCAATTTCCATTTATTTCTGTAAAAAGAGTAAGATCGTGTTGAAATGCAATTTTTTATAATACACAAAAAATATCTGAAAGCAGACGGATAGTGTGTTTTATTTTTCTCTTTTATTTGTGCATCTACCATTACAGTACTGATAATATGGGGAGAGATTTAGAAAGTGCAATTGTCATTTTTAAGCCTGCTAAAAATAAGACTTAGCGGTAGCTGTGTGCATGATTCCATTCAGTATATAAGTGTATGTTTTCTGAACGGAACATAATAATAACATAATGAAATAGAATGCTGCTGGAGGTACATGAGTCAGCAGAAAGAGAGGCCCTGGACATAGTTCACTGATGTAGATAAGTTGGTGATGAATACCACATGTTAGCTCGCTGTCGTAGATAAGTCAGTGAGGAAAGCCCATGGTGGCACTCCAATTGAAAATGTGGTGTTCCTGAAATGTAAGCCTGAGGCCTCTCTAGTGATCACACGAACAAACTAAGCAAAAGTAAGGGGTTCTGGATATTGGGGCCACATATAAAACAAAGGAATTATGCTCACCAGAAATACCACCAATAACGCATACCAACATAATGTATACCACTAAATGTATCTGTGTGCTGTAATAATGTATGTATACTGTAGTACTATATACCAAATCTAATCTGAATGCAAAGAGTGATTATTACTGAATTATTTTCATTTTGGCGGTAAGAAAATACCGCTAGGCCCCCAATATATACAAAATACCCTACACAACTTAGTGTAAGATACAAGCTTATCCATCCATGTACCTTAAAGGTTAGTATAAGAGGTAATACTGCTGTCTTTGATGACCCAGTTGAACTCAAAACCTCTTTTAGATCATTAAAACTGGAAGACATGGACATTTTGCTTCCTGATTCTCGTGAACATTCCTCTGCGTCCATGGTGACTACATGACTGCACATTACTTCATATTAACATACTTGTACTGGTGGTAGTTGTCTAATAAATACAGTAATGGGAACAGGTGAGCATGGCGTCTATTTCTATTTGGGTGTGTTTTGATAGACACCACAACACCATATGAATTTCAATGCATTCTTGTCAACTTCCTTTCAGAATGAGATTCATGTGGGTAGTTTCCCTCTGTTCTTTTTGATCCTCTATATCATCTACTTTATTAGGGTGCTTAGGTCCATCGTTTGTGTATTTATCAGGTTCTGCAGTATTGTTTGTCCATGTTCCTTCCGTGTGTGTTTTCCCAGTGTCTGTTTAATCATATGAGCATACGTTCTCTCTTTGATACAGTATTAAGTAATTGTATGCTATGTTATCGGATCACTATATGTTTCCTCATCTGTACTGTCTGCATATCAGTTACTCATCTAAAAAGGTAAATGAAAGTGTCTCTGAGTTCAGTTAAAGGCATGGTCTAGTAAAAAATTTTATTGTCCCTACTGGTCGGCCATGTTTTTTTAAGCCTAAGTGGCTCGATTTTAGAAAACTTTCCTATGGACCTTACCCGAGTTTTCATCCATTAAACACACGCGAAAACAAGCACCAGGGAGCCGCCATTTTCTGATAATCCTATCTTTTCCCCGATCGCCCTGGCTGACCTGCTTTTGCGGCACTAAATCAATTCCCCCGCCCCTGAGCCTGACATTATCAAAACATTCATATTCCCCGCCTCTCCCCGTGACTTTACTGTGCTGCGTAGGCAAACGCGCCCAGTCGTCTTCTGCGCGACTCCACACAGAACCCGGAAACCAACACAAATCAACTCACAACACAGCGCGCAACAATTCGGAATATGAAACTGTACTTTAAAATGAAACAGCAACACGGTACATTTGGTAAAGTACATTTATTTGACATTAAATGTTTAGAGAATATTCAGCAATTGACATATGAAATCCGGAAGCCATTTATTTTCTTTTATCTGTATCCGCAATAACTGTTCCGTTTCATCTTGAGTCACGCGCTGTTCCTTTATGGTACACAGGGTTTTCATTTTCGTAAAAAGAATCACTTTGGAAGCACGGTGAACCACAAGGCTGTTCCATCAACTAGGCACTAGTCCAGCCTAAAGGTTGATATGTTGCTTCTAGCCACTAGTACAGCGTAAGGGCATGTGGGCCCTTGGCGATCGTCCCATAGTATGGTGATCGTTCTCCAGTTGTTGACATGAAGCTGCAGGTGTCTGCTGAAGAATCCATCCGCCGGTGTCTCAAACAGATGGCAGTGGCAGTAAGGGATCAAATACCTGTTATGAAAACAAAAAAAATGATAATTAGTCTCGCTAGCCGAACTTCATTAATATTACTCATTTTATTTATTACGGCCGATCAGAAACTATTTGCTTGCAAGGGTAGTTCAATGGAGTATGTTCGTCTCTAAAATCAATGCGAAAAGTAACGAGATAAATCGAGGCCAACACACAATGATAAACGACAGTCTACATGCGTGAGGAATGATATGATATATGATATGGCATTTGTAACGCGCCTATACTCAAGTGTTTCTAGGCGTGACGAGGCAGGTGGGGAACAAGGGCAGACAGACAATGATCCTACTAGGCCAGGTGTCTTTCTGATCGCGCATGGGGATGGGCTGTACAAGGTTAGTTGAATACAAATTAAATAATAGGGCCAGCTGGTGGCAAGTGCAAGGTAAATGCCGGGAGAAGGGGCTGAAGGATACAGAGACAGTCCCGTAGTGCAGGGAAAAGTGGCTGGACCAAGGAGCGAGATCGGTGAGACCAGTGGACCTGCATGCCCATGTGCCCACTACGAACAGTTTTACTTGCTTTTCCTAGCTCTTCATTCATTCATTTATTCATGCATCCATTCATTAAATCTTCATTCCGGTATAAAAGCGTGTAAAGATTTACTTACATTATATTTGAAATTTCCATTGTGTCTCTTCGTAATGCAGTCTGTAAAACGGACCGTGCTCTTGACAATGATTTTTCGTATACTGACCTTAAACTGAAACTCGGTCTAGTTTCTGAATTTTCTGCCTTATCGTCTCTTACGTTATTGCGCACTCCCTTCAAATGTAGTTCTTTCGGCATGGTCCCTGTCTCAAGGTCAAAAAACAATAGACCCTTATACTTCCAGTGCGACTTGTGGGCCTCATCTGGGCACTGTCCTTCGCATTCTTTATTTGCAACATCACGTAGTATAGGCATCTATGAGAACTTGAAGTTTAGAATCCGTCTATGTAGTGCGGCTCAATGTGCAAATGCGAACTGGCTTCTCTCCCAAATGCCACGGCCCGCTTGGCTGGCGCGTTCTAAGTGCCCCAATTTTGTCCCCGTTGTCTGCGAGCTTTGCAGCCCAAATTGAGACATTTAATTTTTGGCGGAAGGTCAGGGAAAGTATAAAGTACCACAGGAGTTGAGATAAAAGTGAGATTTATTGTTTGTTTGTTTGTTTTATTATTTGCAATACGCAAGCCTCCCCTCCGTTAACAGTGTGCAGCATTTACATTTACATGAGATGAGACATGAGAAAAATATACACATACACATATGTGAGGTGAATAGAGAGAATTCAAAGATGACACCCAGCTTGTTTGCCACCCATGATGGTGAAGGTAGGGGTTAGGTTTACAGGTACACTGTACAATAACATTTATTTACAAAAAGACAATCGTATTGCAATTATTTAAACCGGGATTTGTACTTCACAATCAGCTGTGCATCGGGTGGGCATGGCACAGTCGCAAAGTTTGGTGGCAATGGATCACTGCTCTGCACAGAAACGTCCAAAATTCCATATCTGTGCTTCTCTAACACAGCAACAATAAGGCCTTTCACAAAGTCGAACTGCATTTCATCATAGACTGGTTTGATCACCCATTGCTTACTTCGTTTTGAAAACACCTTAGTGTAGCGAGGCATCCTTACTTTACCCCTAGTCCTAGATTGTTCACGCCTGACATTGCTGTTATGGGCCAAGACCGCTCGTAGAGTGCGATGTTTCATGCCCCGAAAGCTAAAATGCAAGCGCTTTGGCCTGTACTTTAGGCACATATTGTGGAACACCTCCAAATCTCCTGTGTGACAGAATTCTGTCAGTCCTCTCAAATCTCTTGATAGAGTTTTGTCGAAAACAATTTTCTCAATGGCTTTGTGTGTCGGTGAAGATGGAATCAACCACTTCTTCTTCCGTGCCTCCTCTGGGGACAAAGGGCCATGTTCACATTGGTGGAAATGTTCATTTGCTGTCCAGCGGTGAACGTTGGTACAGTGGTGCATCAGTGACCGCCATTTTTCAAGTAGTATTTCCACTGACCCCTCACAAGTTTTTGAGCTCCACCAAAGATGGTTGGTGATAGAATGTGACCACTGCAAAATACTTTCAAAACCTTTTTTTTCCCCTGCAGCCGAGATTTTCTTATTGATTGATTTAGCAAGATGCCATATGTCAAATTGATGTTTAATATGTGGGAACTGCTCTCTCATTGTCTTGGCAATTGAAACGTGTCTATCCGTGGCTATGAGGTCGATGTGCATTCCCCTCGATTGTAGATATTCCACTGATTTTATAAAACCTAGTTTCTCCATGGCCACTGAGGATGAACATTGTGTTACCTGCACGACCACCGAACTCACAATTTTCTTACTATCCATGTCCTGAAAGTGGTAGGTGCAGTACTTGGCAGAAAATCCAGGGCTGTCGCTCTGTCCATCGCCAGCTAGCCTGAATCGTTTGCCTTCGAATGTACTTGCTAGAGACAATTGTTCAATTTTCCAAGCATTACTAATGGCCGGAAACAGATAATCACGTTGGTATGTGTAGTACAGCGCTTTAGAAATGAAATGGATTCCCACAAACTGAAAGAAAGCCTCTAACTTTCTAAAACTGGAGCCACTAAAAAGTGATGCAGCTGCACACAGTAGATTGCCTGCTGGCAGTTTCCCCAGCATTGGTTGTGCAGACCATGAGAACCTATGATTTAATCTACAGGCGGCATTTATTTTGACGTTACTGCCTTTTATTTGACGAGTCACATTAATCAATGGCTTCCCACATACTTTCCCTCTAATGGAATGCACACATTTCAGCAAACTTATAATTTCCATCAAACAACTGTCGAATACAATGTATTTGCTCTCTTTCATTAGACTGTCATCCTGCGTCAACGTTGTTTCGGCCTTTGACGTTGTGGAGATTTCAACACATTGGAAAGTAATATCGCTGATATCTAGTTCTGATGCGTCTATGGATGCTGCGGCTGGTTCATTCACTGTCATTTCAACATCTATTACTTCAACATTGATGGGAGAACACAACAATGTCGACAGGTTTTTTGGTGGCAAATTTTTGGCGGGTGTAGATTGTGTAAATTGATCTGCAACTACTTCAGAGCTATCTTCAATACATTCAATAACATCTTCTTGTGGTGGTGCGGTCGCACTGTAGCTATGGTCCAATGCAACTTTGCTGTAGTCTCCAAACACAATTAATTAATGTTCTGGCCATTGGACATGAGCATCTCGAGCCTGAACACGCCTCACCTCAATTAATAGTTCCTCCATAGTGTACACGGTCTGGCAAGCCACATCTCTCATTCGCTTCACTGTCTGTGTGTGTATAGTTCTGACACCCACGGGTAACTGGAAGAGAGATTGGAAAAGGGATGTTCAGTTTAAACACAAGATTGAGTGTAGTAGAATTGACTGGAAAAAAAACATAAAATAGTCCCCAGCACAAACATTTTTTTAAAGTTATGAACTGTTTGTAACTAACCTTTTTTTGTTTTTTTTCTTTGCAACTTTTTTGACTCGACCTTGAACATCTGCACGCTGTAGCTCCGATTCCTTTCTGCATGTCCTCCCTTCCTCTTGCGCTGCAACGACTATATTTTCTGTATCCGCATAGACAGCACGGAATGAGGCTCCATCATCTCCCTGAAACATAGTACTTTCATTACTATGTATCAAAACATTGTTAGCATAAAACACACGTGAGGACGAACACACAGGTACATCTCAATAGCCAAATACGATTTAAACATTGTGTGCAACAATCAAACGACAAGTATTCAACCAGTGATGATCTATTTCGATGGAACTGTCAGTATCCATACCTCTGACTCTGCATGGACTGCCATGAATGGTTGTATTGGAGAGGAGGCATCCGCATCTCCCTGGAACACAGTACTTGCATTAGTATGCTTTTCAATATTGGAAACACAACACACACTTGGGGTCGATGGCACAGGTACATATAAAGAGATAACCGCAAATGATGCATTGTCCAAAAGAATCAAGGAACATCCAAATATGATCACATTTCATCGACTTATTTCAACGATTCCTTTACATCTGCATCAGCTAAATGAGATGTTGTGATTGTGGTGGAAGCTCCGTCGTCTCCCTGAAACACAGTACTTGGATAAGTATGGTTTTCAATATTGGAAACATAACACACACTTGGGGTCGAAGGCACAGGTACATATAAAGAGATAACCGCGAAAGATGCATTGTCCAAAAGAATCAAGGAAAATCCAAATATGATCACATTTCATCGACTTATTTCAACGATTCCTTTACATCTGCATCATCTAAATGAGATGTTGTGATTGTGGTGGAAGCTCCGTCGTCTCCCTGAAACACAGTACTTGCGTTAATAGGGAAGAAAGTATAGCAAATGGGATCACGTTATATGATCACGCATCATGGAGCTGTCATTATCCATACCTCGTGCTGCTGAAGAATATCTATGGATGTTGCAAATGTAGTGCGCACTTCCGAAAGCTGTTGCGCCGATTCGTATACTTGAATGTCAGGCTCTGCATCAAGTGCAGGGGTTGACGCTCCATCAACTGCCTGAAACATAGTACTTGCATTAGTGAGGTTTACAATTGTGAAAACATAACACACACCTGGGGTCGACAGCACAGGTACATATCAACGGCTAACCACGAATGAAACATTGTATAGAACAATCAAACAACAAGAATTCCATCTCTGATGATGATGCTCGATGGAGCTGTCAGTATCCATACCTCCTGATGTTGAAAAACATCTAGAAATGTTGTAGATGTGGCGGACGCTTCAGCATCTCCCTGAAAGACAGTACTTGCATTAGTATGGATAACACTAATTATAGCTGAAAACAAACACCAGTGGAAGATAACTAAGGTGTATATCAATTGGAAAGCAGTAACCAAACATTCGGTAAAATAATTACACGATAGAATAAAACTATTACTTGACATACATAAAACAAGTATGTAGCGGATTAGCCTAGTAATATTACCTGATACGCGCTAGAAGTGGTTGATAACTGCGACCACGTCAAGGATGTAGAATGTTCTTGCTTCAGATTCAAGGGATAGTCAAGAAGTTGTAAAGGTCAATTAATGATTGATAATGAAATGCCAATATTAAAAATAGCCATGTAAGCCGACAGAATACTTGAAAAATGCTCAATACAGCACAGTTCCCTGTTCCCATATATATATACATTGCGTTTGTGGGTTATGAAATCGAAAAAGAATATATTGAGAAATGTCATTATTCAAAAAACTATACACTCATATCAATATCGAAATTATTACAAGGGATAGAACGCCTACAATATCAATTAATCCATTCGGCTACACACTACCGCAAGGCCGAAAGCTAAATCCAGACACTTGACTCACTGGTGGCGGAATGTGGATGAATAGAGTGGGAATAGCGTTTTCACGCAATTTCCGTGTCGTTCGCCGTTTATTCTTCTTTGTTACCCAAGAAGTTGTGTACATGTCAAAGGAAAAGAGCCGGCTGCAGATGCGGTATCGATCACCCCTCTTGTCCTCTAAGACTTGTTGGACTCTACTTTCCAGCTCATCCAGTGGATATCCGCAATGTCTGACCCATTCTCTTATTCGATCAACAGTTTTCGGGAATACATGCATTGTAGTTCCTTCAGATTTCGCATGGGTCTTCGAAGAGCAACCGCTAATCGAACAGGCAGGCATTGTTGATAAATCTGAAAAGTAAATATCGACATTATTATACAATCTTCAAGAATAAAGATTTGATACAAAAGTAAATGAATCATACAATGATCAATGCAAGGTTTGTTTTGGTCGAAAGGAACTGTACCAGTTATGTGCTGCTTAGTATTTGCATAAGTTGCAGAAATGTATAATTGATGTGACGGAAATCTGAACATGTTACTCGTCCCTTGGATGTTCTGTCTTGCACGAGAAGGAAACATGCTTACATTATAGACTGGACCCCCGAAGGATTCAATTCAATGACAATAGACACAGATGAAAATAAATAGATCTATTGATAGCATAGCAATGGAAACTCAAGTCAGTACCAATGAGACCAATGAACATAGCACTATTGTGTACTCTACTCGAAAATAGATAGAAATTTAAAAATCTGCGAAATATGACCAGGATACATGGCCTTAACTTGACCAACAAACAGTTGGATTCAGCAAGCAGAGCAGTATGTTGCGGGAGAATAGGTGGATGGCCACAGGTAGCGCACTGATGGGTATGCTCGAAGCGGTCACAGAAGTTCACGGATAGCACGACGACAAGCAGATTAGCATAGATCTCAGTGGTTCCCAGGTAGCACGTTCAGGAGTTGACTTGCAAAGCACAAAGATGTTCTCATGAGACATATCGAGTGGTTTTTAAAGTATTAGAAACTGGGGTGTGTTTGTGAATGAATGACGTATGTATGTCGTGGTATTAGGGGGCGGCCTGCTTGAAGGGGAGGACTGCCTGGAGACACGGGTCTGAGGAGGCCATGTGACCGATGGCCCCTTGGCATGGGACACCTTTTGAAGTGTACATGTAGTTTGGCACCTTGGCCGTTTGCGCCCGTCACAGCCCCCCATGCCAGCGCGCATCCACCGGCGTGAACCGCCTTTGATACAGGGGGGTGGGATGGATGGCCCTGGGGCGTGCAGATAAGGCACAGGAAGACTGCTGAATGGAGACACACTTTTGTGGATTGCAGGGGGGCGGCCTGCCTCAGGGGAGGCCTGCCTGGAGACACGGGGTCTGAGGAGGCCATGTGAACAATGGCCCCTTGGCGTGGGACACCTTTTGAAGTGTACATGTAGTTTGGCACCTTGGCCGTTTGCGCCTGTCACAGCCCCCCATGCCAGCGCGCATCCACCGGCGCAAACCGCCTTTGATACAGGGGGGTGGGATGGATGGCCCTGGGGCGTGCAGATAAGGCACAGGAAGACTGCTGAATGGAGACACACTTATGTGGATTGCAGGGGGGCGGCCTGCCTTAGGGGAGGCCTGCCTGGAGACACGGGGTCTGAGGAGGCCATGTGAACAATGGCCCCTTGGCGTGGGACACCTTTTGAAGTGTACATGTAGTTTGGCACCTTGGCCGTTTGCGCCCGTCACAGCCCCCCATGCCAGCGCGCATCCACCGGCGCGAACTGCCTTTGATACAGGGGGGTGGGATGGATGGCCCTGGGGCGTGCAGATAAGGCACAGGAAGACTGCTGAATGGAGACACACTTATGTGGATTGCAGGGGGGTGGCCTGCCTCAGGGGAGGCCTGCCTGGAGACACGAGGTCTGAGGAGGCCATGTGAACAATGGCCCCTTGGCGTGGGACACCTTTTGAAGTGTACATGTAGTTTGGCATCTTGGCCGTTTGCGCCCGTCACAGCCCCCCATGCCAGCGCGCATCCACCGGCGCGAACCGCCTTTATATCAATATACAGTATATCGCCTTTATATCAATGATAGTATATCGTTGCTTATAAATAACAAATGCCACATACCGGAGAATCTTGTGAGCACAGACCCACACTTCAACCGGTGTATTATAGTGGTCAAGACTGTATAATCGAATGGTAAATGTTTGTATAGATATATGTGTGACTTTTATAGAGACATAGCCTACTGAAAGACTTTGAACAAGTGTGTTTTAGTGCATGCATTATCGATAATATGTTAGCTTAGATGGATAGTGACCACCCTGCTTCACAGCAACCAGACCTTAACCCATTTGGAGCACAGATGTCTGACGTCCATCCTTGAATGGAGACACACTTGATTCATTTAAAAAATCGAGACAAACGTTGTTAAAATATATGTGGTGTTTTATTTTGTATCTTATTTTCATGACACAAAAATACAAGACTTTAAAGATTATACAGGTCAGGTTGCAGCACAGCGAGAGAAAATCCCCTGTACTGACCGCTGTCACTCGGGAACGTTTCTCTAATGGCACGAACGGCACAGGCGGGTATCACTCTTCGAATGCGGTGTCCAAGCCTCCCGTGAAGCCACCATGTAAAGGAATGATAGGCCACCAGCCTGTACCACCTGTGAAAAGGAATGAAACAAACTGTTTTTAAATGACCAAGATAAGTTTAATAAACGTTTGTTGTCAATGACAATTCTAGTAACTAATGGCATTTTACACGGACAAATGCTATCTAGACAATGCACACTATTCAACGACTTACATTGCGTTACAATGATATGTAGATGTAATTTTGGATATAGTAGAAGACCATGAAATAGGAGTGGCATGACAAGTAGAGTATACTTACTCGTTACTCGGATTACGAGGACGAACAGTTGCTCGAAGTTCGTGCATAAGCACCATCATTGTTCTCAACACGGCCCGTGTGAGGCAGGCTGCCCTGAAGTCTGGCAGCTCGGTGATGCATTGCGGTCGTGGCTCGCCTTCCGAAATGTAGGCCAGGCATCCTGAGTTTTCTCGGCAGCAGCAGTTCTCGTCCTCAGTTGGTAATAGCTCGCATCGATTGCATGTGCACCAGGTGGAGACGCCGTCCATTCAACTAGGCCCTGGCTCTTCATCTGTTGATTCGTCCTGCCAACTGCCGTCCGAATCCCCATCGTTTTCGCGTGCTTCCCTTTCCAGTAGTTCCTCCTCGGTATACTTGGGCTCGTACATGTAGGCCATTATTGTAGCCATTGTGTGTTAAACAAACTAAAATAATTTATAGTGGTGGTACTGGTATCTGTTCACACGGGCTACAAGCGGCGAAGGTAGCTGACCGGAGCACTGAAACGAGTCACAGAATACTCAAAGTAGCACAGAGAGAGGAATGGAATCGAAAATCGGCTGCTGTGTGTTGTGAAATGGTCTGTTTATACTTATTGAGGAGAGAGGCGTCCTGCCATTTCCATGGCGACACGTCATTAGCTGAAGCGCAGCAAATGTTGACACGAGACGTGCTTTGGCGTTGGGAAATGGGCGGTACGAGTCTGCTGATGACAGGCTCAGGGGCGGGGGAATTGATTTAGTGCCACAAAAGCAGGTCAGCCAGGGCGATCGGGGAAAAGATAGGATTATCAGAAAATGGCGGCTCCCTGGTGCTTGTTTTCACGTGCGTTTAATGGACGAAAACTCGGGTAAGGTCCATAGGAAAGTTTTCTAAAATCGAGTCACTTAGGCTTAAAAAAACATGGCCGACCCGTAGGGACAATAAAAATGTTTACTAGACCATGCCTTTAATGGCTTGTAAATGCATTTCATGGAATGTAAAGGGAATTAAAAATCCAATTAAAAGGCAAAAGGTTCTAATTTATTTTAAGAACATCAATCCATCAGTAGTAGTCTGTATTAAAATAAAAAAAAAAATCTTTTGGTACAAGAATCAATTAAATTAAATGAAAATTGTGCATGGATGAGTTTATTCCAAGTCAGGCCGAAGTTAAGTGTAATGGTGTTGCAATCCGTATTAACAAGGGGCTATGTTATACAACTTTACATAAAGATGCAGCTGACAAGGGTAGATGGGCTTTTGTTAAATTATAAATTGATAAGCAAATGGTACCCATTTTGAACATGTATGACCCAACAGTTCCTAACACGGGCCGTGTAGTTTTGGTTAAGTTGCTAAACTCACCAAATTTAGCAAACAAAAGTATATGGGCGGCTCTGAATTTTTTCGCCAAGTTGGGCGAGGTTTCGTGTGGAGGTGGGGGGGAGGCATAGGGGAGTCCCACATTTTTTTCCCCCATAGACTGAAGGTCGAATGGCTGGACGCAATTCACCAAATTTGCGCCAGGAGTGGGGGCTTGGGCCAGAAAGCATGCTTTTGTGTGTTCGGTGGAAATCGGTCCGGTAAAATATTTGCAAAACACGGAAATGTACGTCCCAAAAAATTAGGGATATCTGTGTCCGCTCTGCGGACCCATTTCCCTGTTCACTCTGCGGACAGAAGTGTCATTGGATTGCGGTATGGCGTGGTGTCAGAGAAGTTAGGACGCGGCCAGTGGTGGGCTGGAGGGAAGCGTGCTGTGCATCAACATTTTTGGGGAAACCCGTCATGGTGTATCGGAGGACAGTGCGGCGGCGGAAGGGTCTGGAACATTTTCAAAAAGAACAAGGCTATGGTACCCTCTTTTTTGGTAACGGGGGGCCTGACTTGAGGGTGTAAAAATGGAAAAGAGGAAATGAGCAGAGCTACCTCTGAAGCGCTAAACAGAGGTTAACATCTATCTAGAGTCTAGTGGGAGAATATTAGTTCACACTAGTGGAACACATAACAAAACAATTTTATTCTGATTAAGAAACACAGACTTAAAAACAGAACAGACACATTAAAAATGACACAGTCTGTTGTACAGGGAGTTGTACATGGAGGCATGACATGAAAACAATAAATGACATGTTTATGTGAATATGAAGACCAATTCAGGACATTTCACAGTGCAGAATGCGTTCTTAGGATATAACATGGGTCAGGACTAAGTGCATGGCTCGTAGCAAGAGTTGTCGACACTGTATTAGGTGTTTCAAGTTCGGGACGGTTATGGTTCTCTAAGACAGTTGTTCAAGGGTAAGCGTATTAATTAAATCACGAATGTCACTGTAAGGCACCTCATCTAAATAAATAAATGAATGAACAAAGTACCTGGTTTTCGGCAGAGAATGGAAAAATTCAGGGTTATCTGCAGGACAATATGGCAGCGGTATAGTGTCCAGCCTGTTGGAGGGGACAGTAGTTGGCGGCGGGTTCAGGAAACAACCAAAGTGGAGAAAAGCTCTGCAAACCTGCAAGGTCATGACATGGTATTAGAACAGTGCAGGGAGGTATTTACATATTGGCGGAAACAAGGTCAATTATGTGAGTGAAAATAGAAAAATAGGGCAAATTTACAATGAAAAAGTGCCTCTAATTACTTATTCTAAGCAGTGTGACTAAATAAATAGTAGAGGTGAGCTGGAGGGGCCAGCGAGAAAATCGGAGCGGTCTGTTTACCTGATATGGGCTGCAGAGGCCTGGATCAGTGTCTCGTGACGGCGCATGCGCGATGTGAAGCCTGGGTTGTGTGGCTATATGACGTGTTGCCAGGGGAGATGAGCGCCTTGACGAGTGGCCGTCGGTCGCAATGACCAATCTGAGCACGTCTCGAGTAAATTACTGAGGATGACGTAGCACGGTAAAGAATACAGAGAGAGAAAAAATGCTCGTGAAAACGAAGCGTTTCTTAATCAGAATAAAATTGTTTTGTTATGTGTCCACTAGTGTGATCTAATGTTCTCCCACTAGACTCTAGATAGATGTTAACCTCCGCTTAGCGCTTGAAAGGAGAGGTAGCTCTGACTCATTCCCTCTTTTCCAGGGTCTGGGAAATGTACAGTACGCATTGTGTTGGCGGCAAAAGGGAGGAAATGGCTGGGGAATGAGAGGTGGTTTATATGTGACATATATAGTCTAGTATTTTCTGTGGTGATTGGAGGCAGCTGTCGTAACGGTCCCTTAGCTTCTGCTACAACATGTTTGTGGCAAACTCTTTTCGTGGTGAGTGGTGGCATGTCATTTGCCGATGGGGAGTGAATTGCACATGACGTAGGTTGGGTGGGAGCGTGGATGGCGGTGCGCTGTGGATGGAATGCGGTAGTTGGGCACATGGAGGCATGCATGGGTGAATGAAGGTGCAGTGGATCTGTTGAAGGATTACACTATTGGGTGCATGGCCAAAGCCTGTAGCCCGTAGGCTGTTGGGCATGCAGTGAGGAGAGTAGGGCTGCAACACACACACTGCAGGAAGGCATGTTTGAGTCTGCATCCGGAACAGGGTGGTGCTTGCATAGTGCAGTGTGTGCAGATTGGTTGCAGTAGCGTTAGTGCTTCAAATTGAATGTGGGTAGGTTGGCAGTGACACAGTACTTTGTGAATGCCAGTGGGTACGCATATAGTATGTGAATGAAGTGTATAGGGGTGCAGGAGAGAGTGTTTTCTTTCCACATTGTGTTAACTGTAGCAATTTGTTGCTGCATAGCTACATGGTGGTGTGCAGGTTGATTAGGACTGCTGGTGGCAGTGGTGTGTATGTCAATGGTAGTGGTTGGTGAAATGGTGAAATGCATGGTGGCATTACGTTGCTGTATGTGTGTTCCAGGCCTATGCTGTGTGCAGAATTGTTGAAGTAGGCTGAATGTTGCTGATATGGAGACATGCATGGTGGTATTATGCTGCCGTGACTGTGTTCAAGCCATAGACTATTGGATGCATGGCCAAAGGGAATGCATTGAACACACTCACGGCAGTAATGCATTTTTCAATGTGCATGAGTTAGAGGGTGGTGACATGTAAGGAATGGGTGTGGATAACATTTAAGCCGTTGAAACCACAATTGCAAACAGATTGTGGGTAGGTTAGCACTGGCACAATACTTTGTGAATGGTATCGAGTATGCCGATAGTATGTGCACAGGGATGCAGGAGAGAGTGTCTTGTTTGTAAATTATGGTAACTATTGCAATTTGTTATTACCTAGCTCCATGGCATTGCCCTGTGGTTGGAGATGTTGCAGTGAAAAGTCACAATGTGTGGGCACTGGGTGCAATGCTTGTATACTGTCAGTATGTTACAGGGTATGGTTGAAGGGCAGCTTATGTGTGTTTGGATAGTGTGCTGTGAGCACAATGCTTGCAGTATGGACAATGTTGCAAACATGTTGTGTTTACATTGCCAGTGAAACAATCCTTTCTGAGTGGAAGTGGGTAAGACAATATTATGTGAATGAAAGGGCGTAGGGGTGCCAGAGACAGTGTAATGTTTAGACATCATGGAAACAGTTGTATGTAATGATGAGCATGTCCATTGCGTTGTTGAGGTTGGTTAGGCGTGCTGGTGCCAGTGGTGCATATGTGCATAGTGGTAGTTGGTGATATGCTAACATGTATTGTTGAATTACTGTGGAGGGAATGTGTGCAAGGAGCAGACCCACTGGAGCAATGCAGGTTTGGCAGTGTATGAGGCACAGGGTGGTGATCTTTGGAGAATGCATGTGGAGCACATCGTCAATGTGCTACAGCAGCATAAATGAGTTGCAAATTGTGTATTGTGCATTCTATGGTTGTGGTGATAGTTGGAACATGCTACAGTATTTGGTGTGCGGCAGAAGATGGTGCAGTGAGAAGTTGGGGAGTGTGGCCACAGGGTGCAGTGCGTACATAATGTAAGTATGGAAGTGGGTATGGTTGAAGGGCAGTTTATATGTGGTTGGTTACTCTTCTGTGTGCAGATGTATTGAAGTAGGCCCACTGTTGTGAAGGTGGTGTGCATAGTTTGGCAGTGACACAATAGCGTGTGAGTGTGTAGGGGTGGTGCAGGCTGCACTATGTTTGTGGCTTCTGATAAGTGTGACACGTTTTTGTGAATGGGTGTTTTATGGTTTGGGGAAGATGGGTAGAACTGCAGCTACATATGTAACGTTTGTGAATAATGTTAGGTGTCCACATGGTTGCTTGCTTGGATGTGTAGTGTTGTGGTGGGTGTGGAAAGGTTTGCAATGTTGTGTGCATAGCTAAAGATGTGCTGGGGGCATGTTAGGATGTTTGTGGATGCTGCAATAGTGCCTTCTTTAGGAGACATTTCTGCTGGAGGGGCTTTGCAATCAAACAGAATGTGTACTGAGAGTGTTTAACTGTAAATAAGGAGTGGTGTATAGAAATGACAGTGTTCAACAGAGAAGTTTTTATGTGATTGGTGAATGCATGTATTCAAATGTGACAGCAACCAATTTGGGGAGTGCCTCAAAAAGTGACCGTGCAAAAGGAAGAATTATTGTCAGAGCTTTGCTGGCCCGTGGCCCTCACTGTAGATAGGAAAGTGCACGTGCACATCCTCCCATTATGAGCAGTGCGGAAATGGAAATGGAATTGTGGGAAATAGGCCATTGGGAGTTTAGGGCGTGTTTCATAGGAAGGAGCAATACCATTTCATCACAATTCTGTGTCGTGAGGGTGGTCGACATGGAGAGATGCACAGTGCTTATCGTCGGTGATACCTTTGTGCGCCATCTGCACAGGTGTTGCGTGCAAAGAGGCGCTGCTGGTAATTTAGGGTTGGAAGGAGTGGACACTTTCTGGGCCTGTCAGGGTGACTGCAGTTTCAGCGGTATGGTTCGCCTTTGCAGATATGTGTCGTCCGTCACAAACGTGGACTGTGTCGTGGTGCACTATGGAAGTGCACATTTGGGAATTGCCAATTAATCCGTCTACTGATGAGGTTTCTGACCGCAGTGATGTGTATTTTTCCTACTGCCAAGGTGGTTTTCTCGTGCATAACACCAAGAGCAGTGTGGGTACATGACAGTGTAATTTGTCCCCAGCCAGCAGTCAGAAGGTGTGTTATAAAGACTTATGCGTCACTTTATACAGACTGCTGGGATGTTCTCCACCCATTATAAGATCATGAGGTCGCAAACTATGCAGTGGTTGTGTAAAAATGGTATTTATTTGAGCGCCATTGGCAATGCCGTTTTCTTTCACACTGTGCAAGAAGCATTGACCAGAATGTTGTAAAAATATGAGGACAGGCAAACAGAAACACATATAAAGAGAAAATACAAAAAAATATGCTTGCACGCATGTAAAAAATAAGAAAAAAACACTTTATACATATACGCTGGAAGACTGAATCCCCTGCCCAGTTTCATATTGTTTCCCATCCACCCCATAACCCCCTCACCTTCACTATCACGAAAAGGTAGTGGATTACGCTGTACTTTCAGGATGGCATGTGCCACATCCTGGGTGGCTATGTGGATGTATGCGGATGGAGAAATCGTGCATACTTTCATTGAACTTTGCAGTGGACGTTCTTTGGAATGGCACCACATTTGTACTGTAAATGTGTAACGGTACATTTCAAGTGTTGTACAGCAGTGACAGAGTTGGATGATGGCGGCTTTAATGGGATTGGTGGATGCGTGTGTGCCTCTTTACCAGTAACCTAATGAAGTAGAGCTGCAGCGAAGATAGCGCAAAGGGAAGAAGGACTGTTCCAGTTTTACAGGGGTGCGGCCCACACGCTACTTTGGAGGCACACATGCCAAAATGTGCCCTTTACACCACCTTGCTCAATTGTCATGGCAGTTTGGGGATTAGCCAATCAGGTAGTGTGGGTGTGGTTAACAGGAAGAGGGAGTTGAAACGGTTGCACATTATACTCTGCATACTGACGGTGGCTGACATGGTGTAATATATTGTGTTGACTGTAGGTGATCCCTTTGTTTATGAGTGCCATTTCGTTGATATGCATGCACTTTGCAAAGACCTCACCACGTTTCCAGTAGTAGATGTTATCGTAATTCATTACGGCAGCATGCATATGGTTACCTTCCTTGCTTACATTTGTTCAGTAAGTGGTTGCTGGATGTCGTGAGGATGCTTTTTCCCAACGCCAAGGTGCTTTTCTCATCTATAATACCGCAAAGAGTATGGCCTACTGCTCATGGATGTTGTTCCGAGCCAGACGAAGGAAGGTGTCTCATCAACAGAAGCTTGTACACTTTTTTTTCCACTCGTGGAATGTTCTTCTGTAACAATGACCTTATTAATTGTGGAAATGCTGAGTTTTTCCAAGAAAATGGCATTTTGTTGTCATCCATTGGCAATGCAGTTTTGTTTGCTCGTCTACAGGATGCAGTGAACAATTTACTGAACTAATGTGCGTAGAAGCAAACACAAATGCTACTAAAAACAGACAAAAAAGGTGTTTTTGTCAAAGGATCTACACAAAATGAAAACAGACTCTTTTAAGAGTCACCCCTTACTATGAACTCCCCCTGCCCTGGTTGCAAGTTATTCCCCCACGATGGCACGCAGCATGAAAGTCACATGCAGGGATTTTGCAGATGGCGGCCATGAAAATGGAAGTATGGGGATTGTCCAATGAGTTGCTTAGAATGTGTGGCAATAGGAAGAGGGACTCCTGATGCACTGGGGACCGGCTATCGATGTACTTGGGGACCTGCACATGCCACATTCGACGTTCCTCACCATGCTGGCCTATGGAAATGGGACTGTAGCAATTGTCCTATCATGTGCTGCTCAGGGTGTGCGTCAGAGGAAAGCATGCCAATAGGAAGAAGGACTCCTCCGGCTTTACTGGGGCGTGGCCCTGGCAGTATTTGCAGAAAGGCATGTGCCACATTCTGCGTTTGTGAGCATGCTGGCCGATAGACATGGGACTATGCCCTTTGGCCAGTCAGGTAGTCAGGGTTTATGTTACAGAAAAGAGCACCAATAGGGATAAGAGGTCCTCCTGCTTCACCGGGGCACCTCCCTCGCGGTGATTGGGGAAAGGCATGTGCTATATTTTACCCTTCTCATCATGTTGGCCAATGGAAATGGGACTATGGCCTTTGGCCAATCAGGTATTCTGGGTGTGCATCATAGGAAAGGGAGGCATTCACTTTTCCATAACTTTGTGTACTGTGGCTGGCAAACATGGCAAGATGCACAGTTTTCGTCATGGGTGATTACTTCTGTGCGTGTATGCCCTCCAAGAAGACTTGTCTAGCAATTTAGGTTTGGAGGGAGTGGACGTTTTGTGGGTGATATGGAATCGTGCTGTTTCGGTGGACTGCTGCTAGAATGTCCACTCTTCGGCAACTGTATTTTTTGTGATCGTGCACTTTGGAGGCTTCTTTTTGGGTTACATGCATTGTTCTGTGTGTTCAGTCAACTGAAGACTTATATGAAAGCAGTGCAGTGCATCTTTTCTACTGCCAAGGTGCTTTTCTCATGTATACTGCAGAGAATCATGTGGCATTATTCCAATGCTTCCTGTCATCAGCCAGAGGTCGGAAAGGGTCTTATCAACAGAAGCATGTGTGACTTCTTGAGTGCTGCTGGGAGGTTCTCCTGTGAGAATGAGAACATTGGTTCCCGATACATACAGCTTTTCAAGGCAAATGGCATATCTTTATCGGCCAGTGCCAATGAAATGTTTGTTCACAATCTACAGACTGCACTGAAGACCCTAATGTAAGAATGTGAGCTGAAGTTAAAAACACACATTCACGTATGAAAACCCCCAAAAAAGTGGTTCTAGGGAAGCACTTTTAAAAAAAAACTAAAAAAAAACAAAGGTTCTTTTAAGAGCCACCACAACCAATGGCGTGTGCTCCCCTGGTAGAAAGTTATTCCCCCACTGCCACGCGCGTGCAGCACAAAAAGTCTGCGAATATCGCAATAGTTGCAGGGCGGCACATGGTACATATGCCCTTTTTGCAGATGATGCCTATAGAAATGGGTCTGCAGATGTTACGGGATTGGGCAATAAAGTTTGTGGGTGCATGTGTAGTGCTATGGACTAGGTACAATGGAGTGCCTGATTTTGGTTTGTGTGTGTGATACGCAATCATGACAATATTATTGTTGTTCATTGTTCAGGGAACATTGCACAGCATTTGACACAAGTTTCAGTGCCATTTTCGATGAAGGAGGCACTTGCCCAGTTCATGCCTTTCTATCCAATCTCTTGCATAACTTTCTATCGCAATATGCAGCTACCGATGTGGCAGCATCATTGTTTATTTGCTCAGTCAATGGAGACAGCGCGGTACCTTGCAAAGAAGTGTATTTGAGCAATTCGTTGTCATGTGCCAATGGCATGCTTTGCCCATGGCATTATGACGTTTCACAGCACAAATACTTTTCCCTAGCTACAACGTTCATCTTACTGTGCAAGCTATCTCGATTTCTGCACACCCCATCTAAATTGCCTTGGTGCCTTTCTTGCAAGTAGTGCTATTTTCTTGTAGTAAGAGTTGCGCTGTGACTCTGTTGAAAATGCTCAGCAACACGTAAAGAAATCTCTTTGTACAGCGCACTTCTTTCTAATCGACTGAACTACAGTGTTCTTCACAATGCCACACGTCCCACCTGCCTAGATACTATAGGGGACGTGCCGGGAGACAGAATTATTGGGTGGCTCTCACCTATATAGGCGGTACTCATTGTAATGTTCCTGTAACGACCGTTGCAATGCACTTCCAAGTACCTTCCCTGTGCACAGTAGCGCATTGCACTACATGTGCAATACAATGCCCTTTGCCGGGTAAGGGTTTGTAGAGCAGCATATGCTTTGCAAATGTTGTTTTACAGCTCCGCTGCCCTACAGGAGTGCCCCTCTTGTTGCCCACAGCAGATGTGGCAAATTCTGTACATGAAAGTACCCCTCGTCATTCTTCGAAAGGCGGTAGCCAGCCCACTGCTCCTTTGTTCTTTAATTTGAGTTGTCGTCACATGCAGTACAAACACTTTATGCTACGCCACTGCAAGGACTAATACCCATGACATAAAGATGCCATCACAAATCTCATGCATGACATCACTGTTGACATCACATGTGCATTTAGTTTTAATAGGATGCCTCCACAAGGGTTTGTTATTATAATGGTGGGAGAAAACTATCAAAGAATATTGGAAGAACTATCATGAGAGAAGTAGGTCATGGAGGAATGCATTGCTATACACACCATTGTATTACACACTTTTTCACTGTACATGAAGGAACTCATGTGCAAACGTAGCTATTGTCTGCACCATGCCTCATGGAAGTGTAACCTTCAAAATATTTCCATGTTACACAGTGAAATCATGAATGCATTAGTTTTAGAGTGCCTGGTACTGTGAAACATGTAAAAAATAGCTACCATTGCCTTTATAACTACATAATTGCACTACTGCACAGAAACCATAAAGAAACCACAAGGCATACAAACATGACCATATACAAGGAAATTAAAGTAAGCTAAAAAGGAGCATTACCAGAAACTGTTCATAACATAACTGATTATCTTCATTCACAGAAACCAGTGCTGTGTTTTATGCTTTCCTCTTCCCCTACAAGTATATGTATCATATGATGTGAGTGAACCGTAAGGAAAGTAGTGTAAGAACATATGAGAAGTGTGCCGTACAGAAATGTAGAACCTTTTGAATCGTTTGTTCCTGACTGTTAGTGAAGAAAAGCACCTGCCCTACTTATGGTTGTGAAGGAAACAGAGGGAGCCACACATGTGATGTCATCAGTGATGTCATGAATGAAATTTGTGATGGCAACTTTGATGTCATGGGTGTTAGTCCTTGCAGTGCACACTGGTGGCACGAGTTATTGTTGCTTAGCTTACCATAAATGTCAAATTTCAGGTTTATTTTGGTTTTGCCTGTAACCATAACATCCCTGTAACAAAGTTTTTCCATCGGATTTTAGAGGTTTTTGCTAGTGCAACTTAACCATAATGTCCCATTAACAACGTTTTTTGTTAGTGGTATATATATATATATATATATATTCAGTGCAAAAATCTTTGTTAAAGGGATGTTATGGTTAAGTTGCACTACTAAAAACCTATGAAAATCAGTAAAAAAAAACTTTGTTAAAAGGACGTTATAGTTCGAAGTAAAACCGAAAACCCCCTGAAATTCGCAAGTTATGGTAAGCTAAGCAACCATAACTCGCGCCACCACTGTGCACTGCTAAGATTAACAACCAAGGCCATCAAAGATGACTTCAGTATACTAGAAAGAACTTCATAATAGAATGCTATTTATATCAATGCATTGCTTAATGCACTACGGAGCTCATGATATTTATTACAATGATCCTTGACACTTTTTTGTCAACATTATAATAGGAATCCCTTGTACAGACTTTTCATGAAAAGTAAATGCACATATGATGTCATCAATGATGTCATCAATGACATTTGTGATGTCATCTTTCATGTCCTGGATGTTAGTCTTAGCAGTGCACGGTGTTGGTGTGAGTTATGGTTGCTTAGCTTACCATAACTTGTGAATTTCAGGGGTTTTTCGGTTTTACTTTGAACCATAACGTCCCTTTAACAACGTTTTTTTTACTGATTTTCATAGGTTTTTAGTAGCGCAACTTAACTATAACGTCCCTTTAACAAAGTTGTTTTCACTGAATTTCATAGGTTTTTAGTAGCGCAACTTAATCATAACGTCCCTTTTACAAAGTTTTTTTCACTGATTTTATATATTTATAAACGTTCTGTATTAGGTACAGTAAAAATAATTAACACACATGATTAAAAGAAGTGCTTTTAATCCTGCAAGTTAATTTTGACATTTCAAAAATACATGGCCTGATGAAAAGACCGGCATTGCGCGCGAGCGCACGCGCACTCACGCACACGCACACACACTCTCTCTCAGTCAAACATGTGCGTGACACACTTCAAAACTCTGACGCCTATGCTGAACCTTCAGACACCCATGTACGCCTGTGGCATAGGAGTAAAACGCTGTGGGGAAACTCAGGATGTAGCACCAGACCACACGTGTGTCTGGGGAGCTGGACTGGGTCCCCGTCAGGTTGAACCTGCCTAGTCACTCATCTCGTAGCACTTAACTTAGATCTCTGTGCCTTCTAGACTATGTACTATCATGCATGTATAACCAGAATTGAAAACCCTGAGAACCTGAATTTAAACTGATAGGACTTAAGAAAATAACCATTTGCTGAACGTCTCACTACTGTGGGCACCATGATGTGTTCTCAAAAATAAGGGACGGTCATCTTAAATATATATTCCTCTGTACCTAAGAGCCTCTGGCACCCGTATTAATCTTAAATCTGTGTATCCTCTGTAACAGCGCCTTGATGCCTTTTGGGCTGCAAGTGCGCTTAACAAATGCAAATAAATAAATAAATAAATAAATAAATATAGGGAGCACTCATGCTTTAGTTTACCTTAAAACCCACACGTGGTAACACATCTGCTACATGAGCATTTAAAAGCACACGACTGGGGATAGCAGAGTGTGAAGAGCAGTCGCAAAACCTGCTGGGAGCATGAGTTTTTGAAGGACACTTGCATAGCTGTCAAGTGGTCCCATATCATGCCCGATAACAGGAGCCTGTTCTTGCTTTTGACTTTACATGCTGGAATTTGTAGGCTCATACTTAGCAAGAGAAACATGAAACTACAAATCCAATCATGCAACGGAAAAAGCCAGGAATGGCTCTTAGTGGCTCCCATGGAAGCTATGCACATGGACATCAAGTAGTGGCTGGGAGTTTGGAAATGCAAGCAAGGCTCAAAAGTGCACTGACTGGATAGCAGGATAGGAAGACGACCATTAAATGTAGCGTGAAGCCTAACGGACTGAAACCAATGTTTGGCTGACTAGTTATTGATAAAGTGATAGGGAGCATGTGTGTATTTATGCATTGAAACAACTTCCTTTATAACACAGAAACCCTCCTTCCTCGTGTTTGAAAATGCCAGCATAGTCAGTTGTATACAACCTCTTAGCAGAAGTCTGCTAAGTAGGCTCACAGTATGCACCCCCTCAACCGACAACTCAGTGGCATTCCTTTTGTAAATGCCTGCGCATTGTAAAGGTATGTGGACATTGGACCCACCAAACACCTGCGATGACGCTTGTGTCACAGTATTGCCAAGCAATATGATTTACCCATACCTTTTACCTCTCTCCATCTTACTAACCTTACATTTAGTTGGTGCAAGATACACATTTGTATAGTGAACTGTAGAATTGAGGTCATACTAACATGCCTCTTTTTATAACCAGTTTTCAAGAGAATGGATAACATATTTATGTTGTGGAATAATGCATTGTATGGTGGGAATATTCTGCAGGGAAGATCATGAAAGTGTAATTGTTTTATTAATTCTAAACATAGCCCTCCCTGAATCACGCCCCAAAAATACTATAGTAAGAGGGTCTGTGCTCATCTGCACCCAAGTTATGTTCTTGTAATTTCTTGTTGCGGGGAGGGGTGCCAATGATGCTTCCTGCCTGGGGTACAATCAGGAGTAGGACTGGCCCTCCTAATGGAAGACACCACACTTTCCTATATAAACAAATTATTACCCATTACTTTATGTGTACTTTCCAAATTTTTTTTTTAAACACACCATTCAGACATTAAAAATAATACAGAAACAGACCTTAGAAAATCAACTGCAACAAATGCAGCAAGAAATTGATCTATTAAAATAATAGAGCACAAATATTATTTTCCCAAGTGTTTGGGCATGTACTTCTAAGCATACATTGATCGATCGTACAAACTTTTCCTTTGCACCTTACCGTAATTTTCCTCTTTTTTTACACATACAAAATCAGGCAGCAGGGCACGGCCATCTTGTAATAATCTTATCCGTTCCCGCATCGCCCAGGGTGGACTGCCCTGGCGGCACTAATTCATATGCCCAGCTCCTGAGGCTAACATCGCCAAACCTAATGATATGCTCCACCTATCTCCATAACATTACTATACAGCGTAGTAAAATGCACCCAGTCATCACCTACGTGATAACGTTACTTGACGCAGAACCCGGAATATCAACACACATTGACTCACAACACAGCGTGTCCCAATTTTGAATATGAAACCATATTTTTAAAGGAAATAGCAAAACTGTATAATATGTAAAGTACTTTTATTTCACAATAAACGCTCCGAGAAACATCCAGGAACTTACATATGCAAGCAAATAGGTAATTGTTTTCTTCTTTCTCGATCCACACATTTTTATCGTGAGTCACACAGTGTTCCTTTTCGATATATGAACGCATTGGATGCACTGTGAATCCCAAGACTTTGGCATGAACTTTGCGCTAGTCCACCATAAACAATTTCAAGTTGCTCCTTATCGCTGGTATGGTGGACGAGCATATGGGCCTGTATCGATCATCCCAAAAAAGCATCATTGTGATCCACCCACTCACGTGTATCTGTAGCTGTCGGTTAAAAAAAACGTCAGTTGGTATCTGGAATCAATCACAATCGCAGAAAGTCAAGATGTAGCTGTTTAAAAAAGATAACAGAAATGTGTCTCAGCAACCGATCTTATTACAGTTAATCATTTTAACCATTCATTTGGGCCCCTGTTACAACTATTGATAAACACGGACATCAAACAATGATAACTCAAACAAAACAACGTGCTAAGTACTCTTCAGTTTGCTGTACAAGTTACTGCTACGGAGTATGGTCAGCTGGAAATGGAATGCTAAGGCTGACGCTGCAATCAGAGAGCTAAATAAAACCAAGAAGAACACATACACATAATTGTAATTAAATATTAGCATTTAATTATGTGTTTGTGAACCTGGGGGAACCCACTACTGAACTACACCCATCTCGATACTGCACTGCCCATGTGCCCACAACAAAACAAACTACACACACAAGTTGCAATTGCGTCTCATTGCAATATACCACACACAACAAAAAATACAATGTACTCCACCAATAATGTCACTGAATGATAATTTGACTGGTTTGTGTATAAAATCGTCCAAAGTAAAACTTACATAATATTCGGCATTTCCATTCTATCGGCGTAAAACACACACTCCGTTCACTTTAACAAATTTTCATAAATGAAATTATAAGTTCCTTTGTCCAATTTTTGAATGGTGAACTTTATCATATTTGAAAGTCTTACATCCCTCCCTTCATGCATTCCGTTCGCAATCCTCCCTTTGTTTCAAGGTCAAAAAACTATTGAACCTTATACTGTGTACCATGCGTGGGTTTGCTCAGCTATGAAACAAAAATTCAACGGTGCTGACCTTCACTCAGAATGGGAGCCGATAGCGCTTCACACCACAGTGGCATTACCAATATTTTTGAAAAACATATGAATTGTTTGCTACCATTCACCAATGCAGATGACATTTGTACAGATCTATTTTGTTGATCTGGAGGACTTCGCTCTCTCCCAGCGACTCCCACAGTCAGGCCACACCACCTGTCACCTCATCGCTCTCCTCTTCACACGGCAACTCACGTGAACACTTTTGAAAGGAGCAAGTCTCGAGCCCTGACAAAAAGTGGTCGCATGAGAATGTCCGAACAAACCCTGCTACAACCCCCTCTGGCCACGCCGCCGACCCTGACCCCAATGACCACAGTTATATATTAATGGCCTATAATTTGCACACATGTGTTTGTACTATCCCACTTCCGGTCACTAGCGAAATGAACAGTGTGGGCATCTTACCACCTTACAAATAAAGACACACAGTAAATACATAATAGTAATGCTTTCACATTAGAATGCAAATGGTACCAAAAACAACTGCAAGCTAACTGGATTTACAAATAGTAAACTATCACTTGATAAAAAAAACCTTCACACCATTAGGTATATTCTACCACGCAGCAGGCACAACTAATACACGTCACTACACTGCATATATAGAAAAGAATTGTGGATGGGTCAAATATAATTATATCAACATTACTGTAAAACAGAGAATGAGAAGTTCTGCCACCTACCTCAATAAATTGCACCCTACATCTTCTTCTTTCCACCTGCTGAGCACAAAAAACAAAACTATTGTCCCATATTGCACTAGGTACTAAACCAGAAAAAATAAACTTGACATATGGAATTATTTCATTACTGCCTGAACCAAATATTCAAAATCTGCTAACAAAGTAGAGGCACTGACATACCCCAAATACAAAGCACCACAGTGCAAAACAACTACATGTGCAATCTTTACCCTGCCCATATCTCCACAAACTTGACCAATTTCCTGCACATTAAAACCA
Source organism: Ambystoma mexicanum (assembly GCF_040938575.1). Lineage (NCBI taxonomy): Eukaryota > Metazoa > Chordata > Amphibia > Caudata > Ambystomatidae > Ambystoma > Ambystoma mexicanum. Next base: position 423,718,384 of record NC_090937.1, on the reverse strand, counting down.
GGCATAGTGCTCCACACCAACTCCACTCATTTAACATCAAACATTGTTGCCACATTCCTACATTTAGCATACTACTCCAAACTATGCACAAACATATCTCCAAACATCAACACCCTGATTTTCTCCTCCACTACCATCTTCACTACACACAGCCTCTTTCAACACAAACCACAACCTCAACATCTGATTGGCTCATCCCTACAGTCCCCTTTACATGCTGCATTTGCTGAGAATCCCCAGATGTAGCACACTCTGCCCACAGACACCCACGATGTTCGAGGAGTGCGTAACACTGGGGCAGCCCTTCTACTCTTTCGACTTCACTCTCTGCACCATTTCAAGAATACATATACACATAGTAACTTCCACTTTCCCCTTAAGAACTGTAAAATGACCTAACTTCATTTATCCCATCTGGTATGATGAAGTATCAATTGCAAACCTGCCTTCTCTCCAATTTTATGTGTACTCACACAGCTATCTAAAAATGTTTTATTTCATATTAAAAGATGGGAGAAATAACAGTATAATTATAAAAAAGATTGTCCAGTGTGTTATAAAATTACATGCAGCCAGGATGAGTACATGCATGTTCATTCAATCACACACACAGACAATATAATTGCAAAGGCTCCCAGCTCAAACATCACCACTGTCTCTATATGAAATCCTAATCCTGTATTTCCCACACCTTCACAAATGGACACATTGCATGCTTCTCTGTACAATCTCTGCCATTTACCCTGTAAAAATAGCAATACATACATATGATTATTTCTTCCACCTCTTACCATCCAATAACATAACATTATAAAAAACAATTGTGCTCTATACGTGTACTATTATACTCATTTGTAAAACATACTCATCTAACAGATTCTAAATAAAATATACAAGATGCACATAGACAAAGGAAATTACATATGCATCTTATGCTCAGTTGTAAGAAAACACTAATACTACAAAAATAAAAAACACAATGTCTACATTAACAAAAGTGCTAAAAACACACATATTCACTAACTTCTTTCTTGTACAATTGGAGTGAAGACCACTCTCCTGAAAAGCAACCAGCGTCTAAAGTACGAACAACGACTTTGAAGAAACCTACTCTTTCCATACAAAAAAGTAAGTACAATACTTACATAATTTTCTAACTGTTACTCAAACACACTACCATTTTACTGCTGTACAAAAAAGAAGAGTATTAACCCTTTCCCATTAGATGTATTATTACGGCTTCCCCTTACCAGTTGCATATTTTATATTGTCATCTCAAGCCCAGTATACTAACACACCAATATAGGAATAACCTTCCAAACGTAATATAGCTGCCCATTGCACAATCACACACCTCCACAATCATCATTACCATCATACTCAGACACTCATGCACAAAGCACGCATACACTGCACCACAACCCAACCCACACTTTCTTTTCTCCAACACACCCCAAAGAATGCCTACCAAAAAGCAACTCTGTAGAAAGCGACGCAGAAGTAGAACAAATCAAAATAAAAGTGTCCAAAATAATCATCTATCTATACCAGATTTTATACAAAAAATTCAAACAAAACAGCTAATACAGTCCTTACGTGAAACAAAACAATTTTCCACTACAGAAACTTTCCCTCCTCTATCAAAATGTAAAATGAACCAGAAAGTGATTAACAAGACTTCACTTACCACTACTACTAACGCTGCACCTATAAATCTTGATAAAGTAGCAACTAACCATACCAAAAAATATATTTTACAAAAAATGTTCCACCACAGACTCCTTCAGAGCCTTTTAAAAACAGGAGAGACATCATGGACAACCCTTAAAACCTAACAGAAAAGTAATCCTAAAAGTTCTCATAAACAGTGCAATCTTTCTGAAAAGGAAGTTATTTATTTTATTTTAAACAGAATGAAACCACTAACAAAACTAACTACCCAATTACAAAAAACACTTCTCAATAAACTGAATATCAACAAAAATGACTCCTTAAACATCTGTGGAGGTGAATGGAGTCACACCCTGACCACAGAACCATATTTTCATGAAGAAGCATAAAACAAAAACAAACAAACCCAATTGCCATACATAGCAGTGGACGAAGGTATGAAAAACATAATAACACCATTATGAAACAAGAAACTCTGCTCACAAAAATATCCCCAAAAAACTCAGTTTATTTATTTATTTATTTATTTATTCAGATTTATAGAGCGCACGTCAGCCCGGAGGCATTGTGGGGCTTGTTACAGACAATATCTTAGTTACATAGGATACAGTAATTACATAAAATACAGAATTTACAGTGGATATGTATACATTAGCAATGCAGTATATTTACATGGATTCCTGAGAGTTTCACAGATATTTCGCAAGGAATGAGGTTTTCAGTTTCCTGCGAAAAGTGGGGAGTGCGTTTTCCGCTCTAATGTCAGCAGGGAGAGCGTTCCAGGTCTTGGCTGCAATGTAGGGGAAACTTGGACCTCCGGCTTTGGCTCTTTTGATGCGTGGGATGCAGATTAGGTTGGAGTATTGCGTCCTGGTGGGACGGGAGGAGGAGGGTTTGAGGATGGTTTCTGATAGATAGGACGGGGCGGAGAGAGAGAGGCATTTGTGAGTGAGGGTGAGGATTTTGAGAGTGATCCGTTCTTTGACCGGGAGCCATTGGGCTGAGTGCCTGGCCTGGGTGATATGCTCTCTTCTTGGGATACTAAGAGCGGCCCGGAGAGCATTGTTCTGGGTGATTTGTAGTCTGTTTATGTTTTTGGCTGATGTGCCTGCTAGGAGTGCATTGCAGTAGTCCAGTTTGGCTCCAATGGTTGCCCTCGCTATAGAGAGGCAATTTGGTTTAGAGAGGTAGGGCTTGATGGCGTTTATGAGTTTGGTGGTGTGTATCACCAGTCCATTCTAATAAACCAAACTGTCCAGTCTACAAATGGCCGTGCGCATCAATGTGTCAAATCTTTCAAATCTTTATGCCACTTCCTCAATCAGTATGTAAAAAGCAAAGACAAAATCAAAATGAAACTACTACAGAATATGGATACCTGTCCAGTGCGCAAATACACAGGACTACAAGCACATTCATTAGCCTGCATTTCAGGACCTATTTGCAAAACCACCTTCCATCATATCAAAATTATATCAACACATCATGCAACTATAACATTCTGGTCCATAAACTCTAGTATGCTAAAAGTCCTGCTTTAGCACTAGTCAATTGAAATAACAAACTTCTACATGGTACAGTCAAAAAACTACTCGAAGAAATAGAGCATATCGAGAAAAAATATTTTGGAAGTGAAAGCCACTTATAAAATGCATTAGCTTTACCACAAACTACCAACTACTGTACAAATAGCAACCTTCTATTAAACACATACACAAAAGAAATACTAAAGTTTAAAAGTACCTCCGCTGAAGTACCAAACCATGTGTGTGTTACATAACACACCTATAATACCAAACATTTTGACTATGGAATGTGGGCTCCTTATAGGGATATTAATTACAATCAATCCTCTGCTAACAATCCAAAACCAACATCATACTAAAGTGAATTAGCCAGTAGTGCATTGATTATATCCACGGACAACCGTGGACATGGGAAATACACCAGGGGCACCTGCCACCTAAACAAATAAAGTATTTGACCAATCTCTTACTCCCCAACCTTCCCAAGCACTTCTGCACACCAACACACTCCTCAAAATTGCATTTTGCCTCTGTTCGCGTCAGTACGCCTTCAACAAAAACAGCAAAATGATCTCCCTCTAAATTAGTGAAAGGCATTTGTGGCAAATTAGTGTAATTACCATTAGATCTCAAAGAAAATGTACACAATCATACACCACAATCCAAAATATTTACTTCCAAAGGTATCTTATAACGCAGTCCTATTACAAACTCTACAATATTAAATGCATAGCCTGCCCAAAACATCACATACAATCTCTACAAATGAAACAGTACATAAACGTTTGCGTTCTGGATATTTTGACGAGTGTTTGATTCTATGGGTGTGTTATGCTGCGGTGGTTCTGTCCAGGGTGTACAGTCTTGGATGCATGGCCTACGTCCTATGGCCTCGGCCATGCACCCAAGACTCTAGGCCCTGGCCACAACCACCGCAGCATAACACACCTATAATACCAAACATTTTGACTGTGGTATGTGGGCTGCTTATAGGGGATATTAATTACAATCAATCCTCTACTAACAACCCAAAACCAACATCATACTAAAGTGAAATAGCCAGTAGTGGATTGATTATATTCGTGGACAACAACTACGACCGCGGATATGGCGAACACATCAGGGGCACCTGCCACCTAAACAAACTCCCCAACCCTCCGCAAGCACTTCTGCACACCAACACACCCCCCAGAATTGTATTTTACCTCTGTTCTCCACCACGCTGTCGGCGGATCCAAGATTTCGGGCGCATCGAAACAATTTGACGCACCGCACACCTCACCCAGCCAATCAGAGAACACGTTGCCTGTCCGCGGACATGATGCAAGCCGACTATCCAATCAGTGTCCTGTCCGCGGTGCAAACAGGGAAGTGTGTACGCGTAGTGGACATAGATATCACTAATTGTTTTGCCTTACATTTTTGCCGTTTATTAAAAAACTACTGGATGAATTTACACGAAATTAACAAAAGCATGCTTTCAGGACTAAGCCGCCGCTCCTGCCACAAATTTGGTGGAAATTCTTCCAGCGGTTTGATCTGTAGGCGTGCGCAAAGATTTTCCCATTTAGTCCAGGGGAAAAAAGACATTTTGGGACCCCCCCCTATAACTGCGCTGCCCGGGATGTCCGTAATTAGTCAAAATGTGGGTGTCCTAAGGACACTATTCCTGTCTGTACTGTCCGCAGGCAAGTTGAAACTGTTCTAAGAACACGTGCAGTGTCCAGGATGTCCATAATTATCCAAAATGGTGGTCTCCTAAGGACACTATACCTGTCAGTGCTGTCCACAAGCAAAATGAAACTGTTCTTAGAACACATTCGGTGTCCGGGATGTCCATAATTAACCAAAATGGTGGTGTCCTAAGGACATTATTCCCGTCCTAACTGTCCACAAGCAAGTTGAAAGTGTTCTAACAACACGCGCAGTGTCCGGAATGTCTGTAATTATCCAAAATGGAGGTGTCCTAAGGATACTATACCTGTCCGTGCTGTAGGCAAGCAAAATAAAACTGTTTTTAGAACACATTCAGTGTCTGGGTTGTCCGTAATTAACCAAAATGGAGGTGTCCTAAGGACACTATTCCTGTCCGTACTGTCCGCAGGCAAGTTGAAACTGTTCTAAGAACACATGCGGTATCCGGGATGTCCGTAATTAAACAAAGTGGAAGTATCCTAATGACACTATACCTGTCCGTGCTGTACGCAAGCAAAATAAAACTGTTCTTAGAACACGTGCGGTATCCACAGACTTAAAAAATGCCAATATGGTATAGTTTAAATGTTTGATTCTATGGGTGTGATCTATGGTTGTGATATGCTGCGGTGGTTGTAGCCAGGGCCTAGAGTCTTGGGTGCATGTGCAAAGTCGGTAGGCCGTAGACCATGCACCCAAGTCTCTAGGCCCTGGCCACAACCACCGCAGCATATCACACCCATAGGTCACACCCATAGGATGGAATATCTATGAAATATTTGCAAATCTACAGTTATGTACTGTTTGATTTGTATAGTTTGTATGTGAAGTTTTGGCTACATCATGTCATTAAGATTTTACAGTTTGGTAACAAGCACTGCCGTATAACATATCCATGGAAGTAAACATTTTGTATTGTGGTGTACGGTACATGTTTGCTTCAATGGCTGTGTTATGGAGCAGTATTTATGACTTGTATTTATTATAATATACTTACTCTTTGGTTTGGTAACTGTAGTACATATATTCTTTGTCAATTTTTGTGATAAAAGAAAAGATCATGTTAGTGTCAGTAGTTTATAAAGACTTATAACATTGAATAATAGACATTTCTGATTCATTTCGACCCTCATATTTAGTAGATTACAAACCAGTGTACTGTGCAATTTTCTCAGTTTCTGTGTTTGTTGCTAAAATCATTGGGTCTGTGGGAAATAGAAATCCATGTTGGATTAAAAAAAAAATGTTTTGGTACAGTACATTTATTTCTGTGTTTTCAGTGTTTACTTTTGTTTCTATCTAATGTTCTATCTGTTAGCTTGTTGCAGATTGTTAGATACTTGTTGTTGAATTGTAACTGGTTATAGTTTTTTATTTATATTCTCAAGTTGCTAATCTATCTGTTAGGTTGTTGCAGATTCTTGGGGCAATTAGATACATGTTGACGTATTTTAACAGTTTATTTCTTGTTATTTTTCAGTGGTATTGATTTATCTGTTTGGTTGTTGCAAAATCTTGGGGCAATGTTAAGAGGGATTTCTGAACTCTGACCTGGAGGGGCAGAGGTTCAGAAGGCCAACCTAGTTTCTTGGAACAGGGTAACCTCTGGACAAGCCAGACAATCAGGGTAGCTATGGCAGGCGGTAAAGACTAAGGGGCCGATTCATGGAACAAACGTGCGCTGAAAATCCCAGCGCAAGCAGGCACAAGGAGGCGCAAGCCTGAGAAAGCAAGCGCACGCGCACGCGTGCGATTCAAGGAAGGCGCTGCGCTATTTTCCCACTGGTTGTCCGCCAAATCCGTGCATGGTGCACGCTGGCGCACACATCTCCAAACAGCGTGCGCTAAGCGCACAGCGAAAGCGCACATAGCACAGCGCACACAACAAAAGTAGGCGGAACAGGGGGCGTAACACGTGGAATGGGGAATAACGCGTGAAAAAGAAGGCGTAACAGGGGAAGTACTGCTGGGAAGTACACGGAACACCCACACGCACGTGAACCACACGTATTCATGGAATTGAATAGGGCAAACCCGCGCACGGGGCAAAGACACGCACAGGCCTAAACACGTCCGCCATGCGAAGGCAGGCGGTAGTGTCCCTGCGCATTACAAAAGTGTGCACAAATAAAAAGCACGCATATACTGAGTGGGGTACGTGTATTCCTGGGGTTCGCGTGAAGTTTTACACGCGAAAGGGCCCTGTGCGAGTGGTGTACGTGTATTCCTGGGGTTCACGTGAAGTTTTACACGCGAAAGGGCCCTGTGCGAGTGGGGTACGTGTATTCCTGGGGTTCGCGTGAAGTTTTACACACGAAAGGGCCATGTGCAAGTGGGGTACGTGTATTCCTGGGGTTCGCGGGAAGTTTTACACGCGAAAGGGCAATGCCCGTGCGTGATACGTCACAGATGCGCCTACGCGCTAAGAGCCTTTGGTCCAATGAAATCGCGTATGTGTGCTGGCGCTCTTACGCGCTAAGGGCCTTTCCTCGAATTACACGCTGACGTGCAATTTTTTCACGTGCCAAATCACTCCGTATCAAGATGGCCACGCGAAAACACACGGAAGACCACGCTCCTGCCCTGAAGGCCATTTTCCTGCCCCCAAGAGCCCAGAGCACGCTCCCACCTGCCATCTGCTGCTGCCTGACTGCCTGTTGCCCACGTGCTCTGCTATTTGGTGCCTGCACTTCAGCCATCTGCAGGGGTCCAGTTGCTGTTTCCACCCCTGCTGGAACAGAAGACTCCCGACTGGGATACCATCGCTCCAAAGCCCAGCCCCAGGACACAGTTGCCCACCCACGCCTGCCTCGGGGGTTGCCATGTCGGGGCAAACACCATCTGAGACCACTGGTGCCCCCCAGCCAGAGGGGCAGAGGGCCACCAGCTTCAGTCAGAAGGAAGCTGGTGTCCTGGTGGAGCATTTCCTGGGGCATTATGATGCCCTCTTCGGAACATCACACGCCAACCAGGAAGGACGGGATAGGATCTGGGACGACTTTGTGGTTGCCATCTACGCGGAGGGGGTGGCAACCCGCAACATCAAGCAAGTCAAAAAGCGCTGGGAAGACTTGAGGTCCAGGACCCTCATAAAGGTCTGGCGCCTCGTGGAGGGGGGCTGGGGCAGCATGAGTACCATCCAGATGAGGGTCCTGGAACGTGTAGGCCCAGCACTCCATGCCCAGCTCCTTCGGAGGCAGACCCGTCTGGAGTTGAGCGGTAAGTGGCCAAGCATTGCTGTGTGAGACAGGGCATGTTGCAGGGTGCTGGTTGTCTGATACTTGCCTGTATGTGTGACATAGGCCATGTATGTATGTGTGTGTGCAGGAACATCATGGTCATGCATGTGAGACCAGTAATGTGTGAACCACATGGTTGGTGCATGTGTTACAATGCAACATGCGGAGCAGCATGCGGAATGCACACATTAATGCATGCATGTCTCTGTTATTCGACATGGATGGGGTGTGAGAGATGGGTGCTGCTGTCATGGACATGTATGGTGTCCATGTCTGTGTGTCTGACTTGCGTGTCTGTGACTTGTAAATGCCATGGATGCATGACACATGTCTGTGACAATGTTCAGATTCACTGATGCAGCCTACTCATCCTTGTATCCACTGTGTCTGGGGTGTACGAGGCCAGATGGATGAAACTACGGTGAAGTGTGTGCATGTGATAGGCATGATGCATGTGAGTTTCAAACCAGCATTGTATGTTTCAAGAGTACCTTGGACATGTATGCTAATGTTCATAGCATGCACCATGCATGTTACTGCATGTGTTTTGCCTGCACTGACCCATGTGTTGTGTAGGGAAATGATCGAAGTGATGTTTGACAGTGCCACTCATCTGCTATTGCTTCCTGTCTAGGGGACCATTGTACAGTACCCTGATGCTTGTGTTCTATGTCTCCCTCTACACAGTGGCAAGTGATGAAGAGGGTAGAGAAGGTGGAGCAAAGTGGCGGGGATGCCCCCACCGGCCGGCGACAGAAGGCCCAGTCACCCTCCCAGAAATTACCATCGTCCGGGAGTGAGGGGACTGGTGCTGCGTCTGCCACTACAGCTGCAGCGGAAGGGGTGGGTGAGCCCCCAAAGGGGCTTGCAACGGCGGAAGACGGTGTGAAGACATCCAGGTTGGTGGTTTCCACAGAGGAGGAGGAGGCCGCTACTGAACCGCACATGGGGCCTGGTGGGGGTGGTACCACTGGTGCAAGTGGTGCAGTTTAGGGGCAGGGGCAGGAGGCAGCACAGTTCGCCGTGGAGGGGCCTGTGCATGTCACTGTCCCTGACACTGTGACTGCACCACCATGCACCAGCAGGGATGCCCAATCCCAGGCCCGTCCGCAGGTAGGGGGGATGTCTATTTCATCTGACACTCCTCTACCTGCGGACGAGGGGACCCCTGGCCGTATGGAGAAGGTCCTAATTGGTGTTGCGTTGCGCACGCGTGACATTCGTGATGACGTGCATGCTTCCCGGGGGGAGCATGCATGTCATCACGAAGAGCAACGTGCCAACGTGGCCCAGTTGGGAGTGTCCATGGTCGCGGGTTTTGTACATGTGTCGGCCACTCTGGCGGCCCTCTCCTCCTCTGTGGAGTCTATGCGCCAGTCGTTATCCATGCCGTCTTCCGGCCCAGATGCCACCAGGTTCCCCTGTGGACCTGCCCTGACCAACGCAGCCAGCTCGGTGGGGATCCCATCCCCGCCACAGTCGGGAGTCGGAGGTCCAGCAGGGGTGGACACCCCAGCAACTGGACCCCAGCAGATGGAGGATGTGCCGGCATCATCGGGCAGGGCACGTGCACGACGGCGTCGGTGGATTCCATCAGCCTGGATGCCGTCGTGCTGGCGGAGGCAGTTGCGTCAGAGGCAGCAGCAGGCTCAAGGTGGGAGGCATCATGGCTCTGGGCCATCTACATCAGAGGGGCAGGCATCGGCCGGAGGGCAGGAGGACCCTGGAATGGGAGTTTCTTCCGTGTGGCAGTGGTTGGGCCAGCGGATAGGTGCTGAGCAGCGGCGGGCGGAGGAGGCACGGCTCACAATGGTCAGTGCGGAGAACTCCATGTGCACGGCGCTGAGGCAGGCTGAGTGCCTCGAGGGAATTTGCAGGGAGTTGGAGGTGGACATGGCATTATCCCTGCAAGACCTCGGGGCCAGAGAACAGGCCCGCCTCCAAGACATTGAACAGGAGTTCGATGATGCCCTGGCCCATGACATCAACAAGTGAGCTGTTGGACTTGCCCACCGCCATTGAATATAGTTCATTAGTGTTAAGTTTCATTTCTTTTTTCTTTCATTTGGGGCGCATGGACTATGCCCCACATTTTTGTATATAGTTAGTAATTAGGTAGGTTTCATTGTAGGTTTCATTTATGTCGTTGGGCTCATGGACCCTGGATTTGCTATTTGTACATAGTTTTCCTATGGATTTTTCTCCTTCATCTTTTTTTTTCACCATGGAGCAATGGATATTACGCTTTTCTTTCCCTTTGGATTTGCTTTGTTGGACGGTGACTTTGGACACATTTTCATTTGGATTAATTTGGATTCTCATTTTATTTATTTATCATTTTTTGGGACATGCTGCATTTTGATTATTATTGGCATTAGTGTGTGTTTTGATATCATTCCCTTCATTTTGACTTGAATACATTTTTGTTTCTTACTTCAATGTGTGGTCTTCTCTCATTGGTTTCATGCATGTCACAATGTGGGTTTTCTCAGTCATGTGTTGCCATTGTGTGGGTCTGACAGACTTGTACACATGCGCATACTGCTTATTTGTGATCTATCATGTAATGAGGATTTCAATTTGGAGTGGATGTAAAGCTTGTTTGGGTGTTTGGATTGGGGTGGCATGGGGTGGGATTTGGGTGGCCATAAGAGCCAGGGATCTAGATTGCGATGACGTGTTGGCTGGGGGACATGTGTCGGGGCCTGCTGGCAGGTGCCCCTCACTGCTGGGGGGTGGGGTTGCTGTGGAACATGAGTGGGGGCCTGCTGGCAGGTGCCCCTCACTGCTGGGGGCTGGGGGGCTGGGGGACATGAGTGGGGGGCCTGCTGGCAGGTGGCCCTCACTGCTAGGGTGTGGGGGTGCTGTGGGACATGAGTGGGGGCCTGCTGGCAGGTGCCCCTCACTGCTGGGGGGTGGGAGTGCTGGGGGACATGAGTGGGGGCCTGCTGGCAGGTGCCCCTCACTGCTGGGGATTTGGGGGGGCTGGGGGACATGTGTGGGGGCCTGCTGGCAGGTGCCACTGACTGTTGGGGGGTGGGGGTGCTGGGAGACATGAGTTGGTGATCATATTGCAACGTGACATGTGGCTTGGCTGGGGGGCATGCCCATGGTGGATGGGCTGCCTGCGGGACATGACCAGGGGTGCAGGGTCGTCCCTTGTGGTGTGGGCTGCCTGCAGGGGCCGTGGAGGGGGTAGAGGGGATACCTGGGAGGATCCACACTGCCAATTCACGTGTAGGACTCCCCGCGCATCCCCGAAATATGCGTTCCCCGCTCTGACAACAAAATCGCGTGTGAAACTTCATGCGGAGCCCAGTAATACACGTACCCTCCTCCAATCGCGTATAAAACTTCCCGCGTACCCCTGCAATACACGTACCCTGCTGAAATTGCGTGTGAAACTTCCCGCACACCCCTGAAATACACGTACCCCGCTCGTTAAGGCGCCCTTGCGCGTGTGAGACTTCCTGCGAACCCCATAATACACGTACCCTGCTGAAATCGCGTGTGAGACTTCCCGCAAACCCTATAATACACGTACCCCACTCGCACAGGGCCCTTTCGCGTGTCAATCTTCACGCGCACCCCAGGAATACACGTACCCAGGCCAATCGTGTGTAAAACTTCCCGCGCACCCCTGAAATACACGTACCCAGGTCAATCGCGTGTGAAACTTCCCACGCACCCCTGAAATACACGTACCCAGGCCAATTGCGTGTGAAACTTCCCGCGCACCCCTGAAATACACGTACCCAGGACAATCGCGTGTGAAACTTCCCGCGCACCCCTGAAATACACATACCCTGCTGAAATTGCATGTGCAACTTCCCGCGCACCCCTGAAATACACGTACCCAGGCCAATCGTGTGTGAAACTTCCCGCGCACCCCTGAAATACACGTACACAGACCAATCACGTGTGAAACTTCCCACGCACCCCTGAAATACACGTACCCTGCTGAAATCGCATGTGAAACTTCCCGCGCACCCCTGAAATACATGTACCCCGCTCGCACAGGGCCCTTTCGCGTCTGAGACTTCCCCTGAACCCCATAATACACGTACCCTGCTGAAATCGCATGTGAGACTTCCCGCGAACCCCATAATACACGTACCCCGCTCGCACAGGGCCCTTTCGCGTGTCAAACTTCACACGAACCCCAGGAATACACGTACCCCACTCGCACAGGCCCTTTCGCGTGTGAAACTTCACGCGCACCTCAGTAATACACGTTCCCCGCTTGGCTTTGCTGTTTGACGCCCCTGTAATCTGGTCCAGGGTTAGCGCGGCCCTTAGCGCTGAATTGGGGATTTTGATGGCTTTTCCTTGCACGAGGGACGTTCTTGGGGGCGTAACTGGTGCTGCTGCAGGGTCGCTGCGCCACTGTGCGCCACGGCTGGTTTTGGTAGGTAAAATCCATGAATACGCTGTGCGCGGAAATGGATTTTAGCGCACGCGGCTGGCGCCGAGATTCGCACGCGCAAACTGAGCACCAGCCGCGTGCGCCACTTGTACGCTGAATTCTATGAATTACCCCCAATATATATACAAGACCAGAGGGATCTAACGGATTAAAAGGCACAAAATTTGTAGACCACCTAGATGGGGAGAAAAACAGGCAGTGCAAGTAATCTTTAGACCCAGTTGCACATCAAGAATGCACCTAAGAGGCAGTCCAAACCCTACGAAGAGAGGAGCCTTATGCTCAATAGTACATGCACGCGCTTGTGCCAAGGGAAAAAAAAGGGTCTCTTTGAGGGTCACGAACAGCTCAGGAAGGTGGATACGGTCGATGAAGAACAAGTTCCCACTATTCAAGCAGGACCTCCACTTGCGGGCAAAGGCAGGTTGAGAGTGCGCAATGGAGTCACTATTTCGCAATAGCTGTGGAAAGAAAAGGGGCCCTCGGGGGCCACTTCATGTGTAAAAATGGGCTGCTGCGCTAGGGGCAACTGGTTAAGGTATGGACTACTCACCGGTCCCCGACTCAGGCAGACCCACACTTCGCCAGTACAGTCCACTTCGCTGTCAAGTTCGAATGCGACAATCAGGACGTCTCGACACCGTGTAGTTTCCACGGTTCAGGGGGGATTCCCAAACGGGACAGGGGCGATTTCTCCACTAAGGGTGGAGGAATCAGCCCAATTTCACTGCAGCAGGCTTCAGGGTCAAAGGGGTCAGTGCAGCAAACTTGCACAGGTTGTTGCCACAGCAGTGCAACACGGTAACCGTGTTTACTCCGGTCCGGGTGCACTCATCTCACTTCAAACCTGGGAATGCCAAGTGTACGGAATTCGGTGTGAGAGTGCCGTGGAGTATACCAAGTTTCGAGGGCTTCCTCGAAACGCAGCAGTAACAGAGCAAACGTCCCGCATAAGCTGGTCAGCCCACTGGTTGGCCCAGGGACACTTCCGAAGAGGCTTACTTGCAGGGTTTGATGAAGGTGCCGAGAATAGTTGGTCCCACTATTCCAATGGGTCGAAGCGTCTTCACAGACCTTCTAGAATGATCAGATGCAGAGGGGTCTCGCCGGACGACAGCAGGCTCAGGGTGCCACACCTTCCAGTGGGTCACCAGCGGTTCCTCGACTCGGCTTCTTGATGCAGGATACTTGGCTCCTTATCCTTTGTTCGTGTGAACTCAGGAGATCAACATGGTAGTGGTGTTCTCGGCCTCCTCTTATCCAAAGTTCCCTTTGCGCCAATACGGAGAGGACCCAATGGGAGATCTGCTCACAAACACTCACTTTATATGTGGACCAATCACGGACCACAGTGGTCCCAGGCATTCAGGACACTCCAGACTCTCTGGCACCCAGGGTGTGTATTGGGAACAGACATCCCAGCCCACATCCTGGAGGCACACACACAAAGCATGCAGAAGCCCGCAAAAGCTTTGGGTTTCGTGGGAAAGTGCATGACCAAATAAGGACTGACCCAGGTCGGCTCGACCTGGAGAAGATGAAGGGGCAAGATGGCCAAAGGACAGGACAAAGAACCTCATGGCATGGCCATTTTGGAGCCAGGCCACCTATTCGTGCCAAACGCGTTAAGCCCAGATAACTTGGCAAGAAAGGGTTCAAAACATAAGATAAACGATAGCTGCCACCAGTCCTGTCCGTGACACATCTGCACAGTTCATAAAATGTCCAGCAAGAGTTTCTAGGGCCTTTGGAATGACTAGAGACCCAACGGTGCGGTAAAGTAAGTTACATTGCACTCGTGTTACATGTTGCACAAAAGCTGCAACATGAGGAAAGGACTAAGGGAAACAAAGTCTCCCAGTGCTGACTGTCTTAAGGGCATGTCAGTTTCCCCATAAGAAGTGATCGAAAGCCCAGAGGAGTGCAGCTGAGGGCTGCGCTTCTCTGACAAAGGTTAGATCAGGGTGTAAAACAGCAGCAAAAAGTTTGGGGGTTGACACATGGAGGGAAATTACATTCTAATATGAACTCTTTCCTAACTGGCAGTTAGATACCTGTTGGCGTATTCTAACTGTTTATTTATTCTTATAATTTAGTGGTATTGATTTATCAGTTTGGTTGTTGCAGAATCTTGGTGCAGTTAGATACCTGTTGGCGTATTCTAACTGTTTATAGTATTTTAATTGAAGTTTTATTAATGTTTATGCACAGATTAGTTATTAAATTTTGGTTTTAAGAATATTAAATAAGCGGTTATAAGATGTTCTGGTAATCTTTGCTTTAAAGTAATGGTACAATCGTTACATTCGAACCATCCACAATTCTTTTTTATATATGCAGTGTCAGAATCCAGTCAGGTTGCAGTTGTTTTTGGTACCATCTGCATTGTAACGCAGAAGCATTAGTATTACGTATTTACTATGTGTTTGTATTAGTAAGGTGGAACGATTATCTGAATTGCAGGTAGTACATAATCTGCCATGGTTTGCATTTTGTACAAGTTGCTGAAATGGAACAGATTCACAGTTAGGTATAGATAGATACACAAAACGTTCATTAGGGATTTCTTTGTGTTGCATATTGTTGCAGAGAGTGCATGTATGTTTCCACATGTATGAAATCTGGAAGATTTCATCCATAGGTATGTTTCTGTTTTGCAGTACTTGTAGTAAGTACATTAGACATTCTTGTGGATCTTCTTGTGAGTTTATAGTGAATTTCACCATTCCAGCACAGTAGTCAAATTCTTGTTTTATTCCATGAACACTATGTGTTTCAGGATTGTTGGTTTCATTTCTGTGAAGGACTAACATTTGCAAACACAATTGGTCTGTACTGTATAAGTAAATGTTGTCAACAATTGGTGGCAATTGAAATAGAATATTGATTGCTACATTTGCATAGCAATTTAAACCAGTTATATTTGATACTTTGAATGGACCAGATAGGTCTGTGTCAAGTCATTTTTTCAGAGTGTGTTTGGCTTCTTTGAAGAAGTACCTGAGTTACTTTGAGTGATAGATTCTTCTTTGGTTGTAGTAATTGATGAAGTATTAGCTTCTTTTACTCTCTTTGGAGGATTTGCAGTGGGATCCTGTTGCATTCTGTTTGAAGTAGTTTTCTTTTACAACGTTTTCCTTTTTGTGGAACAGGATATGTTTTTAGATGGGAGGTGTATACTGAACATATTCTATTGTATTCTAAAATGCAAGGAATATCAGCATTTACTTTACTTGCATCAAAGTTCATTAGAAATAGACCGTCAAGTGTATGTAAGCTTGATAGTGCTAGGTAGCTCAGGCCTTCTTTAAAGACTGTGTTCCCAATATCTATCAATGCTTTATCTAAGGTAAGAAATTGTGATTTGTGAATGGTGACTGCGTATGGTAGAGTTAGAGAAAATTATTCTCTGCGTACATACATGTCTTTGAAAAGAAGGAATCGAGCTGTTGAGTGCTCTATCCTTTTTACTTCTGAAAGTTTGTCAAAGAGTATATTGACAAACTGAATGTTTTTGTCACGTGGGTATGTTTTGAAAGCCAACAACTGTACCCAGTGCTCCATTAACTAGTCCTTGCTCCACGTCAAGGTTACGTTTAAGCATTACTGTACAGTTTAAAGATAATTTTAATATTTTCTCCAAACCAGCTAAGTTGGAGATAGAATTGTCTAAGGTATTTAGTCTTGTTGTGGCTTGTTGACGCATGGGTAGTGTCATACCATGTATGTCCAGTTTGTCTGTGGAGCAAATTTCAATTATTGGTTGCATTTCTTTTTTCAACATTGTTTCATTGAATTTGGAACAGCTTGCAAGAGTTGGCATTAAGGACATAAAATTGACTTTTTTGTGTGCTAATTGTTCCATGACATCAGTAGCACGTGATTTATGGACATGCATGGATGTGCCGGGTTTTTAATATTGCGTGTGCTTCTTGAGATAGTACACCAACTCTAATACTTTTTAAAATGTTGGCGTAAGTGAGGTCTGCATTTTGGCGCATGTTTTCTGTTAATTTTCTGTATTGGAAATGTTGCCAAAGGTTGACATTTCCTATGCTGCCAACAGTTTTATGGCAGAGTGTGTGTCCTAAGGTTTTAGAAATAGGTACATCTTTCACTGGTGTCAATTGAAAAAGATCTCCGAAAACAATAATATGTTTTCCTCTAAAGAGCTCTTCGTAGTTTGTTTTAAGTACTTCTTGCAATCTGAGGTGAATCAAAGCCAACATTAGGTTGGAGACCATGCTCACTTCATCTATTAGTAGCATTTTCATTTGTTTTAACACTCTGCATAGTTCGATTGCAGTTTCTGTAGAAAGTTTGTAATATTCTAATTTGTTTTAGTGTTTTACTGGAAGGAGTAGTAATCGGTGTAAAGTGATACCGCCTATGTTGTAGGCAGCTAAACCTGTGGGGGCAGTTACAACAGCTGACAGTTTGTTGTTTGTCAATTGTTGAACGAACTTGCTGATGATTTTGATTAAGAATGTTTTGCCTGAACCAGCTTCACCACTGACGTATAGTAGTATAGGTTTGTAATTTTGGCAGTTACATTCTTTATTTCCATGTTGTACACCATGTGCAATTTGTTTTGTTACTTCTTGAAAAATGGTACATTGCTCTTTGTTCAATTTGGATTTTAGTACTGTTAAGTCTTCTGTATCTTCTTCATAATGACACATAAGGGCCAATTCATGGAACAAACGTGCGCCGAAAATCCCAGCGCAAGCAGGCGCAAGGTGGCGCAAGCGTGAGAAAGCAAGTGCCCGCGCACGCGTGCGATTCAAGGAAGGCGCTGCGCTTGTTTCCCACTGGTTGTGCGCCAAATACGTGCATGGCACACACAGGCACCCACGTCATCAAACGGCGTGCGCTACGCGCACAGCAAAAGCACACATAGCGCAGCGCACACTACAAAAGTGGGCGGAACAGTGGGCGTAACACGCGGAATGGGGAATAACGCATGAAAAAGAAGGCGTAACTGGGGAAGTACTGCAGGGAACTACACAGAATGCCCACACGCATGCGAACAACCCGTATTCATGGATTCGAATATGGGAAACCCGCCCACGGCAAAAGACGC
Source organism: Ambystoma mexicanum (assembly GCF_040938575.1). Classification (NCBI taxonomy): domain Eukaryota; kingdom Metazoa; phylum Chordata; class Amphibia; order Caudata; family Ambystomatidae; genus Ambystoma; species Ambystoma mexicanum. The sequence continues at coordinate 423,700,744 of NC_090937.1, read as the reverse complement.
GCACTGGCGTCAACGCATCCGACACACAAAGGCAGGCGGAAGCGTCCCTGCGCACAGTATAAAAGTGCGCGCAAACAACAAACAGGTATATGCCCCATTTGTCGCAGCACTGATCGTGGGACACCGCAGGAGGAGGAGAATAGCCAGGGCACGCCTTTTTTCACCATGGACAAGCCTTTTTGGGATGCCTGATGACCAGACTATGGCAGGTATAGGTTTCCACCCCGTATCATCCTAGACCTGGTCACGGAGTGGGAAGATGACCTTACATCCCCCACCCTCTTCTCCCAAGCATTGAGCCCCTTGGAGAAGGTGCTCAATGTCCTGCATTTTTTGGCCACTGGGTCTTTTCAGTGGACTACTGCCATAGTGGGGGAGTCTCACAGGCCACGCAGTCACGCTGCCTACACCAGGTCTTGGCAATCATGACAGCGCGCCCCTCAGTCCGCAGGCACATATACAAATGCCAGAACACCCGCAAAAAGGCAGGTTGTTGCCCAAGACTTTTACAGGGTGGCACACTTCCCCAAAGTGCTCGGTGCCATTATTGCACCCAGGTGGCCCTACGTCCACCTAGGGCCACTGAGCACATCTACCGAAACCGCAAGCACTGGCATTGCATCAACGTACAGGTGGTATGCGATGCAAAGGGAATAATCACCTCTGTCTATGCAAACAACCCTGGCTCCACCCATGACAGTTTCATATACAGAATGTCTGCCCTGAGCCGGGCCCTGGAAGCTGGGCAGCATGGCGACACATGGCTCCGAGGTGAGTACAAATGCCTGTGCACATGCATGCATGTCACACACACAAATACACAAACCCCAATAATCACAACCATTGTCACCTCTCCAGGGGACAGTGCCTACCCTCTGAGCAACCACATGATGACGCCAATCCGGAACCCCACCACACCACTCCAGGTAAGATACAACGCAGCCCATATTGCAACCAGGGCCATAGTGGAGCGCACATTCGGAGTGCTCAAGTCATGCTTCCGCTCCCTTGACCACTCTGGTGGGCAGCTACTCTATGCACCCCCAGTAGTCTGCAGGATCATTGTGGCAGCATGTGTCCTGCACAATGTTGCAACACGGCAGGGTGTACCGGTGGACATGGTGGTGCCCCCACATCCCCAACCACAGCCACAGGCGCTGCCCATGGGAGGGGATAGGGCACGTGGCGAGGCAGCCCGGACCCAGTTTACAGGTACATAACATAGAATGATGCACCAGGAACGGATGTGTACTGTCACAGCTCCCGTGTACAGGTGCAGGAGTGGCACAAACCAACCACCCCCACCGTGGTCTGGGTGCCTGCAAGGGCAAACTCACACAGGCCTCTGAGACCCTGGTGGGGAAGGTGGGTCAGGGATATGCAGTTGGGACAGGCATTGGCATACTGGATAACCGGAATGAGGGGCAGGAGAGGGGAGTAGGATTGACACGGGAAAGTAGGGATTGCACAAAAATGTAGTACTCACATTAACACATACACAATTAGACCAAACTTGTTCATCATGCACATAGCAGCAAATTACTCAAATGGAAGTCAAAGAGAAACCTATCTCTGGGGTGAGTGCTGGCCTCCTGCCTGCGCACTCTCAGGTCCGGTAACAGGAGCAGTTCAATGCTGCAAAGAGAGCCACAGTTAATAATCTGTGCATGCTCAAAACACACAAACACACCACCAAATATGCACCAAAGTAACAAACTACTCTACAAACAGACAATCTTATGTGGATGCCTCATACCCATACGTAACATTACCCCTGTGATGGTTCATACACAGTCAATGCAGTCAGGCGCCGCTGGGTGCATGGCAAATGGAACACCAATGTGTCACGATTCACACAACATGTAATGTTCCCTGGGTAAGCAGACAGACGCATATAGCAAGGTATGACTTCAGAACAAGTCGTGTACCACCATGACCAAAATAAAGTAGGCAGTGCATGTTTCTAATTCTACTTGGAAATTAAATGCACTGCACCCGAGTCTGTCCCTTGATGTCTGTACCTGTGAGTTGCTTCTTTCCATGTCTCGGAACGCTACATGGCTAATACAAGTGCCTCAATGGCCCCACTGCCCCTGCAGGTGCCCCAGGCAACTTTCCCTATCAACTAGCCATCAGTCCACTAACACAACTGAGCTGTATTGTGCGCTTCAAAACCAATATTTGTCCAAGCTCACCGTCAGTGCTGCTACTAAGCTTGCATGTGCAACTGGCCTGGTGGAAGGTTTGCTGTGTTGTGAGCCCCCTGTGCTGCTCACCTTGCCTGGAGTCCCTTGAAACACGTCAGCAGTTTTCGGATGTATGATCACAATCCCTGTGCCTCTGCTTGCAAACGCATGCACATGTCAGCACCACCAAATGTGTCCAGATTCCAGACGTCCAATGGCCCATGGCACCCAGGAGGGGGGAGGTACAGGTTGCTGCTCAACACCCACATGCGATGATGCTGAGGAAAAAAAAAAAACCTCCATGCGCTCAACGCCTGCACAGCCTGACCTATGTGGGAGATAGATTCTCATTCTAGTCTGGCTCTTCCTGGAAAGGAGGACGTAGCACAGGAGCATGACTACGCCTAGCCGCAGCTTGCCCCTCGTCGGCAGAAAGTCTGCCGGACGGGTGAGCCTGGTTCTGTGTGGCGATAACACGTAGGTCTGCATGCAGAACCTCCCGTGATACACATGCTTCCTCTTGCAAGGTAGCACGTGTAACACAGAGATCCTCCTGCAGGGCCTTGTTGGACAACTACTGCACTTCCCGGCAAGCATGTAGCTCAGCCGAGATGGTACGCTCAAGCTGTGCAAACCTCTCCTCTGCCCGCTCCCTCTGGGACATCAGAAGGACACCCAGAGTGGATCTGAGGGAAACATACTCCTCCCTCAGGGCCTCCATGTGTGCCTCTGCATGAGCAGCAATTGCTTGATGCAGAGACGACATTTCAGCCTGGCGTGCCCTGTCTGAGGCCGCCATGCCCAGCCTGAGCAAGCGGGCCGTGGACCGTGCTGTCTGTTGATGGAGAAGCATCTGTAGAGCAGGGGGAGCACGGATCGGGCCACACGCTCCATGCTCTCAGCGATGTTCTCGATTGATGCCCCCTGGCATTCAGAATTGGCAGTCATGTCTTGCTCCCACTCAGTATACAGCAGTTGCGCGCAGCGACTACGTTGCTGGGCTTGACCCCTGCGGGACCCAAGGACCGGGTGTCCTCGTTGTGTTGGCACCGCCCGCGCCTGCCCCCGTCGACGTGATGTCCCAGGTACATCAGTGACTGGTGTGGAGGGTGACCCTGGGTCCCGATCCACCACGGGCGGAGGTTCCAAGACTGTCTGACCCCTCAGTGCAGGTGTCACAGACAGAGGAGTGTCCACATCAGAATCACTCACCCCTGACATATGGACCTGATGCTCATCCAACTCAACATGGTCGTCAGAGTGTTCATCAGGGCTGGACTCATAGGCAGCCAGAGACAAGGTGGACTGTAGCACTTGGGGGTTTTCGTGGCCTACCACCCCACGACCCCCACTTGTGCTGGGTTTATTTAGTGATAACAACCCTGTGCCTGGCATGACAACACCATCCTCCATTGCGTCATCACCTGAAAAATAGAGAGAAAAAAGTTCACTACACATGTTAGAAGCACACAACACACACACACACCGACACCAAACACATCAGGCAGACATGTGACCCACAAAATAGAACCTGGCATGCATGCTGGGTCAACTTGAAACTGCTTCTGTGATTAGACCTGTGGAAAGGTGGCAGTTTGCACTGAAGTGAGTCCATGCAGTGCAGCAAATATGTATGTTACTCAATATCTACATGTACAAGGACTTCATGGTGTGTCAGAAACTGTGAAGGCAGTGCAAGGTCAACTTCAGGCATCACGTGCAATGTGCATTCAATGGGTAGCATGTCTGCAATCAAAGTGCAAAAGCAGGGATGGTATCAAAAGGCTGACCATAGACCTGTGTATTGACAGACAGTGTTGACTAGCATCAACAGCATTATGTGAGTCAAGTGACAACACAGCAAATGATGATGGGACAGTAAGCAGAACACATGATGAAACCTCTGGAGTACACCCACGTGTGAAGAAGGCACTACACCAGTTGGACAGAGTCATTGGCCATTAAACAGGCTGAGGCCTGTGACCCACACAGATTGTCAGACCCTAAACATGTGTGCAACGCAGTACTGAGCCACAGTTGACATGGGAAGGCAGATGAAATGCCATGCAATGTAGGTCATCCAGGACTTGTATTACAGTGATCATCCAGTCATGGACACATAGAGGCATGCGTGGAATGCACATGGAGCATGAATGGGCACTCATGTCTCTGCGGGGCATCTGACCTCTGCACAGTCCAAGTGAGACACCCTGCATCAAGTACTAAGGATGTACCACACTGCATTTGTCTGGCAGATTGGCCGCTGAATGTTAGCATGTACACAGGAGGCATGAACAGGGAAGTACCCAATGGCAATATTGTAGCAGACCAGTGCTAAGGTGGAATTGGGGTGCAGAGCGGGGGGTTGAGGGGCAAGGGAGCATGCCTACATTGAGTACCCGCTTGCAGGCAGAGGACACATGCACGTCAGTCATGCTATGCATAGTCCCTGGGCTGAGAGGAAGGTCACCCCACGCTACATGCAGAAATGCCAGTGAGCTGGAACATGGAACAGAGGGGCATACTGGTAACCAGCATGTGAGTAGGGTGCAATAGTGGTGATGCAGACAGTCCCCGTCTGCTCCACTTGTCCACCATCCAGCAGAGTAGACATGCATCAGGGAAGCATTGCATTACTTGCACATCAGAACCATGTACACGTGACATGTAGTGGCAGTCATGCACAACACATCACACAAGTAAAACACACGCGTCCTCGACAAACACGCATCAACACTCACTGGACTGGGCATCAAAGTCCGGCATCTCTCCCACTCCTTCGACCGATTCAGATGGTATGAACTCTGCAACGAGTGACTCATGCGGAGTGAGGTTTTCCTCCTCTGGTGCAGGCCCACTGCCAGTCACCAGAGTCAAGTTGTAATTTGAGGCACGCTTAGCCTTAGCGCTGCTTTTGAGGTCATTCCAATGCTTTTTGCACTCTTGTGCCATGCGCACCTCATGGCCGAATGCACTCACATATTCCACAACTTGCTTCCAGTGGGTATCATGATGGGCAGCCGTAGTCTGACAATTAGCACCCACTAGCATGTCACGGCTGTGGTCCCGCACGTAGTCCATGAGGAAGTCCAGTTCCTGTTTGCAGAAAGGCTTCTTCCTTGACGTGCAGGAGGTCGTGGCTGTGTGTGGGGTCCCAGCCTGTGCTGCAGGTGCAACCTTCCTCCTCTTGGATTATGGCGCAGACCCTGGCTGGCTAATGCCGCCCTGATCAGTATGGGCTGTGGGTTCGGTGGATTGAGCCAAGGGAGTGGCAGGTGGAGGGACGACCAAAGGCCTGACTTGTGTCAGTGGCAGCTGGGTGCCCTCTAATGGACCCTGCGCAGCAACATCCGCTGTGGCAGGGTCATTGATCGCAACTGTCCTGGTTGGCAGACTCACAACCGGGGTGTTGTTGGGTGCATCTGCCCCTGCACTTGCCAACACCCGACTGTTTGGGGCAGCAGATGAAATAACTGCCCCAGAAACACGTGTCTTGGTCAGGGCAGCCCTGCGTGGCCCTACAGTTTCCCTCCTGGCCTGTTGGAAATCTTCCAAGGGCTCTTCAAGTGCCAACGCAGCCTGCGCTGGCAGACCCTGGGCCTGGGTGGTGGTGTCCACAGCTGCACCTGCAGCTACCACTACCCTTGGGCCCGTGGCAGTCGATGAACCACAGGGGGTGGTGGCATGACTGCACCGACACATGGCACAACATCATGCTCAAGTGGCGCACCCCTGCCTCTTCCCCCTCTGCGGCTACCCTGGATACCCTGGAGTCCCCCTACTCCCTGGTCACCCTGGCCACATCCCTGACCACACCCACCATGAGGAGGACGCCCAGCTGAGGCGCCCCTCACCTTTGGTGGCCTCCCAACCATGGCACAGATGTAGTAGTGCCGGCACAGATGGAGTAGTGCCAATGGGAGGTGTACACCACAATTGACCTGGGCAATTGGGGTGAAGGGGGTGGGATGCAAGATGTTAACAACCCCCCTGCACCTGCAAGGCTGTATGTGACCCCGGTGATGTGGTGACAGGTCACGCAACACTCAGGCACCCCAAAACTGCAGTAAAACCGTGCACGCAACCCTGCAGCCTACGTGTGTGGAATCAACCTCCCACAGTACGCGGTGGCTCCCAGTAACATGAAAAACGCACACGCGTGGGACACGCAGGCTACTATGACCTCTTAAACGGGTGCGATACACAGGGGCACCCGCAGTGGGAAAAATAGCGTGCGCGGCTCACCGTCTGACTAGCGTGATGCAGAAAAACATGTGTAGCCAATACCCCCGCCAAAAGAAGAGATATGTCCTTGATAGTTGTGAAGTTGTGATGGCGCGTGAAACAACACGAAGCAGCAACACACGTCGGTCTCCACGAAAGCCACGTACAGTGAACTGCTGGCCACACTCACCTTTAACCCGTGCTGAGGGAAACGCCCGTGCGCGTCATGTCACTTACGCGCGTAGGCCCTTTCCTCGGATTACACGCATTCATACACGGACATGCAGTTTTTTCATGTACGCTGAACCACTATGGCAACGTCACGAGGGAAACGCCCGTGCGCGTAACGTCACAGATGCGCTTACACGCTAAGGACCTTTCCTCGAATTACACGCTGATGTGCAATTTTTTCACGTGCCAAATCACTCCGTATCAAGCTGGCCACGCGAAAACACACGGAAGACCACGCTCCTGCCCAGAAGGCCGAATTACTGCCCCCCAGAGCCCCGAGCACGTTCCCACCTGCCATCTGCTGCTGCCTGACTGCCCTGATATTTGCTGCCTGCATTTCAACCAGGGGTGCAGTTGCTGTGACCACCCCTGCTGGAACCGAAGACTCCCGACTGGGATATCGTCGTTCCACAGCCAAGCCCCAGGACCCAGTTGCCCACCCACTCCTGCCTCTGGGGTTGCCATGTCGGGCACAACACCATCTGGCACCACTGGCAACCCCCAGCCAGAGAGGCAGAGGGCCACCAGCTTCAGTGCCAGAGAAGTTGGTGTCCTGGTGGAGCAAGTCCTGGGGCAGTATGATGCCCTCTTTGGAAGTTCGCGCACCGACTATGAAGGACAGACCAGGATCTGGATGGACATCGTGACTGCCATCAACACGGAGGGGGTGGCAGTCTGCGACTTACAACAAGTCAAGAAGCGCTGGGAGGACTTCTGGTCCAGGACCCTCAACAAGGCCCAGCACCTCTCGAAGTCAGTGGATGCCAAGGGGCGCCGGGGCCACCTGTCCGACCAACAACTGAGGGTCCTGGACCGCATATGCCCAGCGCTCCACATCCAGGTCCTTGAAAGGCAGACCGGTCTGGAGTCGAGCGGTAAGTGTACATGCATAATGATTGGACGCTGTGCGTGTCGTGGTGTGCCAGTAGTGTGCAGGTTGCACATGTGTTTTTGTAGGGCCATGTATGGATGTGTATGAACATGGGCGTGAGGCTGCCACATGTGAGTCCTCTGAGGTGTGAGACACATCAATGGTGTATGTGTTGGTAAGCATGCTGGGCAAATGCAGGTGTGGGAGCACACATGTTTGAATTTCTGTGTATGTACGTTGGCATGGTTGTGGTGTCACACATGGATGCTGGTTCCTGCTGCATGTATCTGCACTGTGTACATGTGCATGTGTGTGTATTTGACAAGTGTGCAACTGTGATGCAACTTGGATGCATGTGATACTGACATGTAGAAGGCTGAATGCCAGATGTGACATGGATGGCGATATCATCACTGTGACAGTTGATGGACATGTACACATGCATGTAAGTGTGGTGGCGTGTGTGCATGTGTTGTGCACTCCCCGTGTTTCATGTGATGTAAGGCTCACCTTCGGATGCTCATGCTGTTGTATGTGTATGGATGGTGCTGGCTGGTGCAATATTGCTGTGGAATTGCTCATGTGTGTGAGTACAAATGACATGTGTGTTGGGGAGTGTGATGCCATGTCTGAAGTATGACGCTGCCACTCATGTACAACTGTCATGTGTGTATCCGTCCATTGTACAGTGCTCTGATGCCTGTGTTTTATCTCTCCCTGTCTGCAGCGTCAACTGATGAAGAGGGCGGAGAGGGTGCTGTGGAGCACAGCGGCAGGGATCGCACCGCCAGCCGGAGACGCAAGGCCTGTGAGGAGTCTGGTGCCGCGTCCCAGGCCGTAGCTGCCGAGCGTACCTCCAAGAGCTTGGAGGTCAGAGGTGGACTCCTCGGCAGCAAAAGGGGCAGCTGAGAGCCCACAGGGTCCCACGGAGGAAGATGGCACGGAGGCATCCAGGTTGGTGGGGGGTTTCGTGGAGGAGGAGGCCGCGGAAGGGACACACATGGGGTCTGGAGGTGGGGATTCCACTGGTGCTAGTGGTGCAGTGCAGGGGCAGGGACAGGAGGCAGCACAGGCAGCCGCGGAGGTGCCTGTGTGTAATCCTGTCAAAGCATCATCTGGCACCAGCAGGGATGCCTACGTCCAGACACGTTTTCAGGGAGGGGATGAGAACACAACAACTGGCCTTCCTCTCCCTGCGGACGTGGCTGTCCGGGTCCGTGTTGAGCCTGTCCTGAGTGGGATAGCGTTGCGTCAACGGGGCATGCGAGGTGACCTGCAGTCTTTTCGTGGAGAGACTGCACGTCGTCTCGCATGCCTCTTTGACCACGTTGATCTGCTGGGACGGGTCACCGGTGCTGGATTCCTCCATGTGCTGGACCTTCTTGCGACCCCCTCCTCACCTGAACCCCCTACGCGCCAGTCGTCCTCCATGCCATCTTCCCACCCATGTATCACCTGGGTACCCTGTGGAGCTGGCTCTGACCCAGTGGCCAGGCTGGTGGAGGACACATCCCTGCAACAGTCGGGAGTCGGACATCCAGCAGGGGTGGCCACCACGACAACTGCACCCCAGCCGGAGGAGAACGTGCAGGCAGCAAGAGCCAGGGCACAGGCACAGCAGTAGCAACATGGTGGGAGCAATGATGGCTCGGGGCCTTCAACATCGGAGGGGCAGGCATCGGCCATAGGGCAGGAGGACCCAGGATTTCAAGTGTCTTCCGTGTGGCAGCGGTTGGGCCATGCCATAGATGCGGAGCGGCAGCAGGCGGAATAGGCACGGCTCACAATGGCCAGGGCAGAGAACTCCATGCGGAGGGCCCTGAGGCGGGCTGAGTGCCACGAGGCAATTCGCAGGGAGTTGGAGGTGAACATGTCGTTGTCCCTGCAAAATCGGGGCCATGGAAGAGGACCGCCTCCAGGACATTGAGCGGGAGTTCGATGATGCCCTGGCCCGGGACATCTAAAAGTGAGCCGTTGGATTAGCCCACTACCATTGTAAATAGTTTTTAGAGTTAGATTTCCTTTTCCTTTTCCTTTGATTTGTGGTGAATGGACTATGCCACACACATTTGTATATAGTGTTTTGATTAGGTAGTTTCTTAGGTAGGTTTCATTTCTTTTGTTGGGCTCATGGACCCTTGACAATGGATTGCACATAGTTGGACAATGGATTTATTTGTACTTTTTATTTGATTTTGAACATGGATTAATTGATTTTTCTTTTGCACAATGGATTGTACATAGATGGACAATGGATTATTTTGAACTTTTTCTTTTGATTTAACCATGGATCAATGGATTTTTCTTTTTACATTTCCTTTGGATTTGCGTTGGTGGAGGGAGAGTTTTGACTATTTTTCTTTAGGATTACTTTGGATTGGTTATACTTTTCATTTACTCATCTTTTGCACATGGTTTTCATTTCATGTTTGCTCTTTTGTTATGCTTTCATTTCATTGCTTTATTTTTGTACATAATACATTTTCATATTTTAGTTCCATGTGTGGGATTCGCTCATTGGGTTGATGCATGTGAAAATGTGGGTTTACATAATCAATGACAACCAGTATGTGTGTGTGACGGACATGTTTTGATGTACATATTTGACTATTGGTTTGTGTCTTGCGGTAGGCATGTCAGTGTGGGGTGGATTGGGAAATCATTGCGTCTCAAGAATGGGGTGGCGTGCTGTGGTAATTGGGTGTAGAAGTGGGCCATGATTGTGCATCTTTACTTCATGTAGGGGGGGACATGAGTGGGGGCCTGCTGGCAGGTGCCCTTCACTGCTGGGGGTGGGGGTGCTGGGGGACATGAGTGGGGCCCTGCTGGCAGGTGCCCCTCACTGCTGGGGGGTGGGGGTGCTGGGGGACATGAGGGGGGGCCTGCTGGCAGGTGCCCCTCACTGCTGGTAGGTGGGGTGCTGGGGGACAGGAGTGGTGGCCTGCTGGCAGGTGCCCCTCACTGCTGGGGGTTGGGGGTGCTGGGGGACATGAGTGGGCCATGAGTGGGGGCCTGCTGGCAGGTGCCCCTCACTGCTGGGGGGTGGGGGTGTTAGGGGACATGAGTGGGACATGAGTGGGGGCCTGCTGGCAGGTGCCCCTCACTGCTGGGGGTGGGGGTGCTGGGGGACATGAGTGGGGCATGAGTGGGGGCCTGCTGGCAGGTGCCCCTCACTGCTGGTGGGTGGGGTTGCTGGGGGACCATGAGTGGGACATGAGTGGGGGCCTGCTGGCAGGTGCCCCTCACTGCCGGGGTTGGGGGTGCTGGGGGACATGAGCTGGTGATCACTAGTGCAAGGTGACATGTGGCTTGGCTGGGGGGCATGCCCATGGTGGATGGGCTGCCTGTGGGACATGACCAGGGGTGCAGGGTAGTCCCCTGTGGTGTGGGCTGCCTGCAGGGGCCGTAGAGGGTGTAGAGGGCACACCTGGGAGGACCCACACTGCCAATTCACGTGTAGGACAACCTGCGCACCCCCAGAATACACGTACCCCGCTCTGACAGCAAAATCGCATATGAAATTTCCCACGAAAGCCAGTAAGACGTGTACCCCACTCGCACAGGGCCTATCGCATGTGAAACTTCCTATGAACCCCCGAAATACACGTACCCCGCTCCAATCGCGTGTGAAACTTCCCGTGAACCCCAGTTATACACGTACCCCATTTGCACAGAGCCAATCGCGTGTGAAAATTCACGCGAACCCCAGTTATTCACGTACCCCACTCGCACATGGCCTATCACATGTGAAACTTCCCGCGAACCCCACTTATACACGTACCCCACTCGCACAGGGCCTACCGTGTGTGAAACGTACTGCGAACCCCAGTAATACACGTACCCCAATCGCACAGGTCCTACCGCGTGTGAAACTCCCTGCGAACCCCAGAATTACACGTACCCCGCTTGCACAGGGCCTACTGCGTGTGAAAGTCCCCGCGAACCCCAGAATTACATGTGCCCCACTCGCACAGGGTCTATCGTGTGTAAAACTTCCCGCGAACCCCAGTAATACACATACCCCACTCGCACAGGGCCTACCGCGTGTGAAACTCCCCGCAAACCCCAGAATTACACGTGCCCCGCTCGCACAGGGCCTATCGCGTGTGAAATTTCCCACGAATCCCAGTAATACAGGTACCCCACTTGCACAGGGCCTACCGCGTGTGAAACTCCCCGCAAACCCCAGAATTACACGTGCCCCGCTCGCACAGGGTCTAGCGCGTGTGAAAGTCCTCGCGAACCCTAGAAATAAACGTACCCCGCTCGCACAGGTCCTACCGCGTGTGAAACTCCCCGCGAACCCCGGAAATACACGTACCCCACTTGCACAGGGCCAATCGCGTGTGAAAATTCCTGCAAACCCCAGTTATGCATGTACCCCACTCGCGCAGGGCCTATCGCGTGTGAAAATTCCTGCGAATGATCGGGGTACGTGTATTTCGAGGAGTGCGTGAGGAGTTTTACACGCGATTGGCCTAGCGCAAGCTGGGTACATGTATTCCGAGGGGTGCGCGGGGAGTTTTACACACGTTTTCGTGGTTGGTGGGCTGTATGCTGGTCCACTGGCCTATGCGCCATGTACTGGATTTGTGCGCTGTTCATGGTGCACGGGGCGGCGTTGTGGGCGTAACTGGCACTGCTGCAGGGTCGCTGCACCACTCTGCGCCACGGCTGCTTAGGGATGTTAAAATCCATGAATACACTGTGCGCCGAAATGGGTTTTGGCACACGCGGCTGGCGCAGACTGCCGCACGCGCACAATGTGCGCCAGCCGCGTGCGCCACTTGTGCGCTGAATTCTATGAATTACCCCGATGATGTTTTCTACTTCTGTCATAGCTAATTCTGCCTCATTTTCTGTTAGTGGCTGTCCCAGTGGTTCTTGGCTTCCTGTTACAGAAGGTTGAATACTGTCGGGAGTGTCCTTATCTAGTTGGGCCTGCAGTTCTTCTTCATGTTGCTGTTCATTGTGCAACATTGTTTTGTACTGTGTAAAGTTTACATCGGTTATAGTGCTTTCATTTGCTTTGAAAGCGTCTTCATTGGAGTCATAGTTTTCTAGTATCTCTTCTTCTTTTCTCCATGGTTTAAAAAGTTGTAGCAGGGACATGTAATATAGTTCTTTATGTTGAGGAGTTTTTAATGACAATTTGATATGATTAATTAAGCTTGATTTGGTAAGTTTCACTAAGCTGCCTTCACAATTTGTCACTCTGTATCTACCTTTTTTTTTCATTGGGTATTATATTATTTTTGTATGTGAAGTTTTGGGCTATGCGGTATAGACACATGGTTTCCAAAGTGGTACTCCTGTTTGGGTAGTATGTGTCTAGTACATTTCTACTAGACATCTCTACAAATGTCTTGGCTGTTGGGATCAATTTTGGCTATTGTTTCTATGTCATCGTATGATTTGAGAACTCTATTTCTAGATTTAGGAGGACCAAGACTTAGCCATACTATATTTTCAGATTTTCCATACAAAGCAGTACCAGTTAAATGACCTGCTGCTTCATAGCAGCCACATTATCTATGAGAGAGCATGTTTATGCTAAGCTGTACCATTTCTGAGATAGTGTTTTGTCCGATGATAGGTCATTCCAGAGGTCTTGAAGCTCTGTTTTTTCTGCTTTTGTTAAGTAGGCTGTAACATATCGTGCAACTGCAGTGGAATTTTCTGCAATGTACTGCACATCTATGTTTGCATTCCATGAGAGGGCAAAGATTGCATTGTAATCATTGATATATTTTGCTTCTTCTGTTCTTTTTATGTAATATGTGTTCTTAGGTGATTTACCTTTAAGACTCTGTCTAATTGAAGACATGAAGTGGTTCACATCACATGTTTCTGTAACTGGTCTAGGCAAACCAAAGCGGCATTTGGTGTAGTATTTCCCTTTGTTTTTTAATTTGCGATGTCAATATTTGCCACATTTGTGTCTTTGAAATTTTTTAATTTTGTGCATGAAGATCACTATTTGTTACTTCTGATCGAATTTCACAAGTAACATATTTTTCGATAAACTGTAAAACACTGGCATTACTGTCTTGACCAAATTTAGGATCATCTTTAATCCATAAAAGCATGTGGATATGTGGTGCTCCTCTGGCTTAGTATTCTTTTCTCCAAAAGAAGTGTTGCACTTCTCCGAGGAGAAGAACAGTTGTAGTACAAATAAAGTGTAGCATAGCAATGAAACGATGATGGAAATATCTTGAAACATTAACAGGATTTAGAGAGCAAAGTTCTCCAGGTGTTAGTATATCAATGTTTCTTTTGTTTTTATTTAATATGCGTAGGAAATCATGTAAATCTTCCCATGCATATTCTGCACAACTTAATGTAACAAACCAAGTGGGTGGGCCAAGGTTTCTGATCATACAACGTACATCTCCGTGATGTCGGAACCACTACTCTTTAGTACCACGCATGTTTGCCAACAGGTTTGTAATGCTTGATTGTAAAACCTCATCTTTTTCTTGCACTTTTTGTATTAATTGCGTAGCTGACATATTTTGAAAGTGGGTTCCTGATTTAAATGTGTGTGCAACTCCATAACATAGAGTAGCTAGTTCACTTTCAAAGAGTAGGTGGAATATGTATTCCACATTTTGTCTAAATCTGGGATCTTCAGAATACATTCGTAATGAGCGGCATTCTGATGCTGTTATTTTAATAGGTCTATCATCGTACCTTCCTCCTTTGCCAGTAGGAAAGAGTAGAGGAAAAGCATGTGCTTCTATACTTTTTTTCCCAAATGCTGATTGGTGATCCTTTGGTTTGTCACATTTGGTACATTTCTAGTGCATCATCTATGGTGTCATTAGAGTGTAATGGATGAATTGTATAATTCTCTAAAATATTGGATACTGTAGCAGGATCTAGAAGTTCAAATTGACCAGTTTCTGGTGACTCTTGAATTGTTTCAGTTGTTTCCCATAAGTTTTCGTCAATATTTATTTCTTTGTAGTATTCATTATTGTCTTTTAGATATTGCAAGGCTTGTCTAACTTTATGTAAATCTTCGAGTTGTTGCCAATTTTTTTTCTTTTGTAGGTACACCATTTACTAAGACAATTAAAGATTGCTCTACTGGACATTGCAATCCCAGAGTGTGCACATTTTCTTTTAGATCTAATGGTAATTAAACTACTTTGCCACGAATGCCTTTCATCAATTCAGAGCGAGGTAATGTTGCTGTTTTTGGTTGAAGGCATATTATTGCTTGAAATGGGTGCACTGTTTGAATTATGATGCTCTCATATACATTCAGTTGTTGCAGGGGTTTTGGTAGTGGGTATAATTCCAAATGATTTGTGATAGCATGTGAAGGAGTTTGATTGTTGTCAAGTTTTGTAGTGCAGTAACTGCAAAGTATTAAGGGGTAGTTATTTCATATTTGTTTTCTGCTATAAGGTAGAGAGCTAATTCAAACCATTAAGAATCTTCATTGTTTTCTATTTTGTATGTTACGTCTTTAGTTTTTGTGTTACTTGAATAAAAAGTTCTGCAGCAACACACACACACACACATGGTTTGGTACTTCAGCGGATGTACTTTTACATTTTAGTATTTCTTTTTTGTATGTGTGTAGTAGACAGTTGCCATCTGTACAATTGTTGCTAGTCTGTGTAAAGCTAATGTATTTTGTAAGTGGCTTTCACTTCTAAAATATTTTTTCTGGATATGCTCTATTTCTTCGAGTAGGTCTTTGGCTGTACCAAGTAGAAGATTGTTATTTAAATTGACTGGTGCTAAAGCAGGACTTTTAGACTAGATTTCTTATAGTTGAATGATGTGTTGATATCATTTTGATATGATGGAAGGTGCTTTTGCAAATAGGTCCTGAAATGCAGGCTAATGAATGTCCTTGTAGTCCTGTGTATTTGCGCACTGGACAGGTATCCATATTTTACGGCAGTTTCATTTTGATTTTATCTTTGCCTATCACATACTGATTGAGAAACTGGCGTAAAGATTTTATGGATTTTTTGGCAATGTTACACATTGACGTGCATGGCCATTTGTATACTGGACGTTCTGGTTCAGTCGAATGGAGAGGTAATACTGAGTTTTCTGGGGATATTTTTGTAAGCAACATTTCTTGTTGCATTATGGTATTACTACGTTTTTCATAACTTTGTCCACTGCTATGTATGGCAATTGTGTTTGTTTGCTTTTCTTTGTATGCCTCTTCATTAAAGTATGGTTCTGTGCTCGTGGTGTGACTCCATTCACATACACAGATATTTAAGAAGTTATTTTTGTTGACATTCTGTTTATTGAGAAGTCTTTTTTGTAATTTAGTATTTAGTTTTGTTAGTGGTTTCATTCTGTTTAACACTAAAGTAAATAACTTTCTTTTGAGAAGGATTGCACTGTCTATAAAAGCTTCTAAGATTAATTTTCTACAGTAGGTTTTAAGGTTTGTGCATGATTTGTCTCCTGTTTTTATAAGATTCTGAAGGACTCTGTGGCGGAACATTTTTGCTAAAATACTTTTTTTGGTATGGTTACTTGCCACTATATCAAGATTTATAGGAGCAGTTTTAGCAGTAGTGGTAGCTGAATTCTTGTTAATAATTTTCTGTTTTGTTTTACATTTTGATAGAGGAGGCAAAGTTTCTGTACTGGAAGCGTGTTTTGTTTCACTAACTGACTGTATTAGCTGTTTTGTTTGAACTTTTTGTACAAACTCTGCTAGAGATGGATGCTTATTTTGGACACTTTTATTTTCATTTGCTCTATTTCTGCGTTGCTTTCTACAGACTTACTTTTTGGTAGGCATTCTTTGGGGTCTGTTAAAAAAAGGTATGGGTCGGGCTGTTCTGCAATGTATGTGTGCTGTGTGCATGAGTGTCTCAGTATGATGGTAAAGATGTATGTGGTGGTGTGTGATTGGTCATTGGGCAGCTACAAAACCGCTAATAGAAGCACTAATAGTAAATCTAATGGTATAAAATTAAAACAGTTCTTTGTTTTGTAATACTAACATCCTAGGGGTTGAGTTATGCTATTTGTGTTCCAAAAAATGGGGATTTTTTATGCCATTCTGCCTGCTAATCCCGGTTTAATGAATGGGGATTTGTGGCCAGAATGGTTCAGAAATCTCCACTTTTTTGGTCCACAAATTACATGAATTAACCACACAGTGTGTTTGAGTAACAGTAAGAATATTAAGGTAGTATTGTACTTACTCTTTTTTGTGGAATGAGCAGTTTTCTTCTGAGATGTTGTTTGTAGTTCAGATGCTGCTGCTTTTCAGGAGAGTGGTCTTCACTGCAATTGTAAAAGAAAGAAGTTAGTAATTTTGTGTGTTTATAGCACTTATGATAATTTAGATGTTGATTTTTATGTATTTGTAGTAGTATTCTTGTTTGATATCTGAACATAGTGTATGCATGCATTTCATTTGACTATGTGCAGCCTTTATATTTTATTTACAATATGTTAGTTCAACATGCTTTGCAAATGAGTACAATATTAAGTGTATGAAATTAAAGCTGTGTGCAGATAGCAGACAGGTTTGGAAGTGACAGTTGATAATAACTGATGGGAAAAATTGCAATACGTTAATTTTATAGGTTCTACAGGTTTAGTGGCATTACTCTGTTTACATGCATTCATAAGAGTTGTACATGTACTCTTAATAAAATATGCATACCTGTAGTTTGTATTCATGCATATGGATATGCATGCAGCTGTAAGTAGAAATCTTGGAGACTTGTACAGTAGTTTTTATACTAGGTGCTTTCCAATGATATGAGACTTGTACTCAGAGACATCAACAGTACATTTGATGTGCTGAACTCTGATGATGGAGTTAGATGTAGAGGTCTTGGATGTGATTGGTGGATGGTTGTGTGACTGCCTAGCTGTATCCAATGAGGGAATGGCAGAGAGAGTGAACTGGAAAGGGTAGAAAGGCTGTCTAAGAGTTACGTGGTCCGTGGACACCACGGCTGTCCACGGACAGGGCGTGTCACGGCGAGCCACATCCGGGGTTTTCGAACAAATGCAGCATGGAAAGGGGACTGTAGGGATCAGCCAATCAGATGTTGAGGTTGTGGATTTGTGTTGAAAGAGGCTGTGTGTAGTAAAGATGGCAGAGGTGGAGAAAGTCAGGTTGTTGGTGCCTGGAGATATGTTTGTGCATGGTTTACATTAAAAACAAGGAATCTAAAAAGGTACCCACGCCTATGACAGTCCTTAATTCTGTCAATTATTTAGGTTTAATCTCCATATTATTATAAGGTGTGTGCTTTCAAAGAAAGTCACAGGAACAACAACACCAAAGAAAAGTCCTAGAAGTACATGAAATAAATTTATTATACAAATAACACATTATTTTAGAATTTCAGAATGCTTTTTACACAGGTTTAAAAGACATAACAAAATATGAAACGGAAACATGAAACATAACATTCATCATGTGTACATTATGATTTCATCAGGAAAATGAAATAGGATATTTTGCAGAATACTAATTAATGAAAGAACGGGAGCCCGACAGGAAAACAATTGTACCTGTGGGCTAGATATAACCAGGATGTATAAAAAATTACCCTGGTTTAGACAGAGCGAAATCATTCAATCAACTTAGGTCAAATGGTTGTCTTGCCATATAATTAACTGCCAACGTGTATGAGAGATCGAAGAATTGTTCCCAAAGTACTTCCAGAAGGGAGGGGAACAAAACGCATTGAAAGCACGTTTCGGTGAACCTAAACAGGCTTGTAGTGGTTGGAGCCTTCCTCAGGGCAGAATTAATGTGGTATGATGATTAATTAATCCCTAAAGGGGGCAGAGAAAAAGTAGAACATGATTGGTTCAACTGGTACTCTATAGGATATATTCAATGGAGTGTCAAGATTTGTAATACTGTTGACAAACAGACACGGATCACTCACCCTTTATATGTATAGAGGGCAGGGGAATTCCGTGGGGCTGCTATCCCAGTGTCTCAAGACTCTTAGACTGCAAGTAAAACCAGCCGAGGGGACTGAGTCAGGGTTGAAACTTCTGCTTGCTGTGCTGGAGAACCAGCAACTATAAAGGCAAGCACAAGAAAGAACAGATCTCAGGATAGAAAGGAAAAGTCATGGGGTTTGGTATTAGTGCAAAAAATGCATGCAGGCATCAATAGATGGTGTATTAGAATATGTTAACGTACATACGCCATGCGTAAGAGATTTGCCTGAAAAGAGAGGAAAGACACAGAGGTGACCGTGTACTGTAGAAACAAGTTAAAAGGATGTGGGAGATGAAAGTGTAGAGAGAGCAGCAAACACAATTATAGGCTCCATGTGCAGGGTGGCAGATGAAGGAAAAGGTACCTGCCTGTAAAGCGGTGTCAGGAAGGGGTTACCTGGGAGCAGGATATCAATCAGTGCTAGGTAGAGAGGCTGTGAAAAACACAGGTCAGTCCAGGAAGAACTGACGTGGCACGGTCATAATGCTGCAGCACAGAGGTTGCTGTGAAAAAGAGCAAAAAAAGCTACCCAAGTCGAGCAATTACAAGCGGGTCAATATATGCACGTTTGTACGGGTGGAAAAACCACCAACACAAAGGAACAACACAGCAGACTGCAACAACTATGAAATGGAAGGCAGCATCATGTATACATTTATAAAGTGTGTGTGGGAATCACAGAATCTTCCACAGAACACACAGAACACACAGTAAATCTTCCTCTATAGATCAAAATCAGGTATGCTTACCTTGCGCGCTTAGCCAGAATGTGAAGAAAGGCTGAAGCGTACGGCGATAACAGAGAATGCCGTGTCATGCAGGAAAATGCTGCGGGAGAGCCTTCTCACGGCGAGCAGCAGTGGCTGAGTAACGCCGACTAGCGTACTCGCGTGAATGTTGTCATGACAACCGGCCTACAAATGGCCTTGGAAGGGGTGTGTCTGGCAACAAGCCGTGCGCTCTGCTCCTAATTGGAGCGTGTCATGTTGCACCGAGGCCAAAAGCGCGGGAGGCGAGGCCCCTACCTCAGCGCGAGTAGTGGAAAAACATGCTCGCGTGAAGGTTGTCATGGCACCTGGTCTGCAGATGGCCAAAGAGGGGAGGGTGGCAGGGGGGTTTAGGGGGAGAGGTTTTCTGGTGTATATGTCTACCGCCAGGTCGTGCACTGCTCTCCAGGATGGAGCATATCGTGGTGCACGAGGGCCAAAAGGCGCGAGAGGCGGGGCATCGGCCTCAGCGCAAATGAACGCGGAAAAACCGTAGAAGCGGAGTCCAGTAAAATAAATGGACTGCGTTAGTGGTTGTGAAGAGAAGAAAAACAAACCCAACTCATAGGGCGGTGTTCATAAAGAGGGGTCAAGTGAAGCCCAGTAGAACATAAAGAACATGTTGTAAATGGACCCCCTGCTGAAAGGGGTCAACTGTAGCCAAAACCAGGAGTGGTAGAGGCCCCTGATTAGGGAGTCCCTGTCCCTGGTGGCAAGAGAGGATGCCGAAAAAGATTGTGCATCCAACAGGGTGGCACGGGAGACCAACCGGAAAGGCGGGGACTCACTGGGGCTAACCTATTATTTGTATGTGCATGGTTTACAGCAGTATGTTCAATGCAGGCATGTGGCTAACAATTTTGATGTTAAAGGAGTGGAGGTGGTGTGGAGCACTGTGCCTGATTGCAATGTACAGGGAATTGTACAAGTTTGTGAAGATATGGGCAGGATGAACAGTCCCCATGTGGTAGTTTTGCACTACGGTGCTTTCCATTTGGGCTATGTCAGTGCCCCTACTTTGTTGGCAGATTTGGAACACTTGGTTCAAGCAGTAATGAACATCCTTCCAAATGCCAAAGTATTTTTTTCTGGATTACTACCTAGGGCAATATGGGACAATAGTTCTGTTTTTTGTCCTCAGCAAAACATTGCTAGGTGTGCAATCAACCGAGGCATGTGTGCTTTCATGCTTAGAGCTGGTATGTTCTTCTGTAATAATGAGAATATTGATTCCAGTAATGCTGTTTATTTTAAAGGAGATGGCATTTCCTTATCTGTTTTGGAATGTAAGGGGTGCTTTGGAGAAGGTTATGTGAAGATTTCAGTAGTAAAGAAGAAAAAAAAAACAATACAAAATAACAGGTGTTTGTCAAGCATCTGCATAAAAACAGGAAAAAAACGTCTCTTTTCAGAGTCAACCTCAAAGTGGAAATGGCGCTCAGATTTTCGATATGTCTGCAGACATACGGGAATTTTGGGGTGGAGAGGCATGCAAATGAGAATGAGCAGGGCAAGGGATTGGTCAGTAAAGTTTATTGGGTGTGTTGTGTAAGGAGAGAGTTTGTCAGAAAGTCTTTTTCCTGAGAGAAGAACAGTTAGCTATGGCTGTGTGTTTCAGAAAACAGATTATCTGCATTTTCGGAGACTCATGGATACAATGGTTGGAGGTGCATGCAGAACGCTCTCGAGTAGCTGTAGATCTTGGATTCCCACATGTGGAAGTGCACTGGCATGGAGTGCGTGAAATTAAGTGGCTGGACTTGGTACCTCTCTGTGGAGACAGAGCATCATCCAGACATAATTTTAATTCATTGTGGATGGAACAGTTTAGGACATGGGTCTGGAATTTCTTTGCAATTTGCAATGAAAGAAGGACCGGGGAAGGTTATGGACATGTTTCCAAATTTCCAAGTAAAATGTGGCTGCGTTCTTCTTCATTTGGGCAACAAATGGAGAAAGCGAGATGCAATGTCAATAAGGCTGTTTGTGCCTTTCTAAGAGATGTTGGAACGTCCTCTTTTCACAATATAAATATTATGTTTCGTAGCACATACATGTTTTGCAGAGATGGAGTCCATTTTACTTATGCTGGTAATCAGATTTTTCTGAGAAATGCACAAAATGCATTGCAACCTTTTTTGGAATAACGGCCATCCATTTTGCAGTAGGTGTTGACTAGTTCAAGTTTTTGAAACACAAAAAAACACCACCAAAAGGCTATTTTCAGAGCCACCCCGTCCTCCCAGAGATGGGTGCAATGGTCTTGATAGGGCAGCACCCTAAAATTTTAGATGTCCGCGGACTTCTGCTGACATCTAAAAAATGCACAGGGTCCTGCTCAATTTATTTTCCACTTATTTTTTTAGACTGTGAAAGGCGGCTCTGAAAAGAGCCTTTTTTGGAATTTTTGTTGTTTTATATTTTTTGTTTTTTTTACACATGACACACTAGGAGAGGAGGGGAAAGGAGGGTAAGGAAGGGGCACCAACCACAGGGATAAGAAACGGCAGGTGGAGAGAGGTAGATGTAGGGTGGGCCTTATTTAGGTAGTGGGCAGACCTTCTCATGCTCCTTGACAGTAGTTTCGAAAGCACTCAGAAGACTCTCCCCCCTGCAGAGTACTGCGTCGCAGTACATACACAAGACTGTGAACCTCGAAAGGTAAGGGTCAAAAGCATCATGGATGGCCTGTGAGGCAGCTGGAGGGATGCGCTCTCCCACAGGAGAGAGGAGCAGAAATGGAGGATGTAGTAGAGGAACTCAACCTACTACGTTGATCACAAGGTACAACCTTGCAAATGGCCCCACAGTGGAACAACCTTAGGTGTTGCTTCTTAGATGTCGTACCAAAGCAGGCCTCCCATGACTCAGCACCATTTTGCACTGGTTGCAGGTGACCTTGTTCGCACATGCTTTTGGTACGTCACAATGAATGGTAAACAACTGCCACACCCAAGACTCACGGCGAGTGCTGGTAGTAGGGACTGTTACGCTCACCTGGCTCCAACAGGGACGTCGATCTGAACTGGACAGCTGTGGTCTCCACCAATGTGACACATAGTGCCGAGATGACAGACTGGACTGGCCCACCTAGCTTTGTTTGCTTGGCCCGTAGGAGTATTCTTCTGCAAATGGAGAAAGGGAATGAACCACCCGTGGAGTTGAGTGTTAACATCACCCCTGCTGTTCTCCCCACTGATCACCTTTAATGTCCCCTCTTATGGTCTCACCTGATGGTTTGGAAAGATGAGCTCTCCATCCTGCTTTGAGCGCAGGGGCGCGTAGATAACCAGTTGCTTCACTGGTTCGAAGGAATTGGTGAGTTCCAGAACAATATTGACTCTGAGATTTCCGGCGAGATGCCGTAAGTATATCGTTCGTAAGAGCTCAAATGTCTGACTTTCACTCTTGTCTGATTCCTTGCAGGTTGCAGCTTGACCCTAGTGAAGAGTTCCTCGTGGCAACCAGTAACATTCAGGTAAGGATTTGTATTATCCAATACAGTTCGATAAAATAATGTCAGCATGTAACATGTTGCTTTCTCCCTTATTCAGGTGCTGAGAGAAATTATGAAGTCTCGGGGAATAATGCCTCCGGCGGTAAGATTAGGTAAGTCTATTGTGGTGAGAAAGATTCCCCTTGTTTGTCCCCTTGTTTCACCTTGCTGTCCTTTTGTTCCCCTTAGGGCCCGGGGTGCGGCGTAGATGTGGTGGAGGCTGCGCCGACCCGTGAAGAGGAATAGTACCCCCGGCGGTAAAATCAGGTAAGTCTATGGGGGGTAATTAATATTGCCTCTGTTTATTCCCTTGACTCACCTTGCTGTTCTTCTGTTCCCCTTAGGTGCCGGAGTGCGACGGGAACATGCAGAAGGATGCAGTGGATAGCAAAGATGCTGCGAAGGCTAGTGAGTTCAGCGCGGCATTGCAGCAGGCGAGGCGATGCGCATAAAATAACTTCTTTCTTCCAGCTCAAAGGCGCGGTGGATCGGGAATTCAGGTAAGGATTAAAGGTATTGCTCTTGTTCTAACCTTTTCTCCTTCTTTCTCCCTCTTTCTAGGAGCTCCAGACTCGAGGCAGGCGTGGCAGAAGACTGGATGTAGACTTGCAGGCACGGTGAGCGTTACGCTGCTGGATGCAGAATAACGCGAAGCGTGTGCTGCTCTTCGGGCGTGGTTTAAATAGCCTCGAATGTAGTCCCAGGTAAGTATTCCTCCTTGACCCCACCCGAGTAAAAAAATAGTCCCTAGTTAAAGTAGTCCCTTCCAAGCCTCTTTTGGCTTGGAGCTCTTGCAGCATGGTCTGCATCAGGTAAGTTTTGCAGCATGGTCTGCATCAGGTAAGTTTTAATCTATGAGCCTGGCGCCTATGGCACCAGGACTGACTCTCCATATGAGCCTGGCGCCATAGACGCCAGGACTGCACCCAAATAGCCCCTAGCAGGGGTTGTTGGGCTTGCTGGGAATAACTTGATGCCTGCTTCCGGGGTTGCTGGACTTGCTCTGGATCCCCGGGGGTAGGCATCATGACAGGGACTTCCACTACCTCATCCTCGTCATCCTCTTCATCCTCCTCCTCTACATCCTCACACCTGTTCCCCTCTTCGGGCCCTTGGGAAGGTAGTGGTGGTGGAGGGGGTGGGGTGGTGCTGAGACAGATGTAGCACCAGCTGGAGCAGCAAGTATTGATGCCTTCAGGTCTGATGGAAAGCAGCAAGAGCAGCAAAATCTGGAAGATTAGCAGTCAAAGTAGACAATGTTCTGTCAGATAGCCAGAAGCACAATGAGGATGAGCTCTGGGGTGTGGTCTTTTATAGGGGTGCGGGTGCGCGCTTCGCGGACACCCGCGCTGTCGGCGGACAGAGAGAACACCCAGAAAAGGCTCAAAAAGTTCCAAAAAGTGCTATGACAAATTTTTTACTATAAAATACATTGGATTGTCTGAAAAAGAACTTTTAAAATGTTCGGGGACCTGGACACTGTCCGCAATTCAGGACACACGCTCATCGTGGGTGCGGTCACATGATGACGTTGCGAACTAGTCCGCGAAGGGAACAGGCGTCCACAGGACACCAAATGGACAGGAACGGCTCTGCGCGTGCGGGCTGGTGTTCTACAGACAGTGTTTGGGTCCTGAAAGTAATTAAAAGTGCGACACAAGTGAGACGGACAGTTACGGACAGGCGTGATGTTCGTAGGACTTATGGGTGTGGTGCGCATTCGCGTAGATGTTCTATAGTTAGTACGGACAGGTATAGTGTCCTTAGGACACCTTCATTTTGGATTAATTGCAGACATCCCAGAAACCGTGCGTGTTCTACGAACAGTTTTATTTTGCTTGCGTACAGTACGTACAAGTATAGTGTCCTTAGGACACCTCCATTTTGTTTCATTACGGACATCCGGACAACGTGTGTGTTCTTAGAACAGTTTCACCTTGCCTGTGGACATTACGGACAGTTATAGTGTCCTTAGGACACCTCCATTTTGTTTCATTACGGACATCGCGGACACCGCATATGTATTTAGAACAGTTTCACCTTGCCTGCGAACAGTACGGACAGAAATAGTGTCCTTAGGACACTTCCATTTTGTTTAATTACAGACATCCCGGACACTGTGTGTGTTCTTAGAACAGTTTCCCCTTGCCTGCGGACATTACGGACAGGTATAGTGTCCTCAGGACACCTCCATTTTGTATATTTATGGACATTCCGGACACTGCGTGTGTTCTGAGAACAGTTTCAACTTGCCTGCAGACAGTACAGACAGGAATTGTGTCCTTAGGACACCTCCATTTTGGTTAATTACGGACATCCTGGACACCGAATGTGTTCTAAGAACAGTTTTGTTTTGCTTGCGTACAGCACGGACAGGTATAATGTCCTTAGGACACCTCCATTTTGTTTAATTACGGACATTCCGGACACCGCGTGTGTTCTTAGAACAGTTTCATCTTGCCTGCGGACAGTACGGACAGGTATAGCTTCCTTAGGACACCCCCATTTTGGATAATTATGCACATCCAGGACACCCATCCTGTCAGCGGACATTTTAACTGCCTTTTTTTTAAAAAATAAGACACAAAGGACTGAATTAAAACACACATATTTTTTTTTTTTAATTATATATAGATGTAAAATCTATGAAAGAGAGGGGGAAGCAGAAACTGACACAAACACAGGGGAATTGGGGTTTTCGAGAGGATGGATAGGAGGAGATGAAGGGATGAAGTCTCATCATAACGTTTTTCTTGGTGGGCAGGGTTTGGGGATAGTTGACTGGGACATGGAGAAGGGGAACAGGTGCATGTGGGACAATGATATTTATTTTTTTCTTTTATGTGGTCAGCCACAAAATGTTTCAAAAGATTGAAATTTTCCATAAGCATGTCTATTTTTTGTTCCATGCGCTGCAGAGTATTTTCTAATGTCTCTTTTGATGTATTAGTTTCAATGTTTGTATGGTCTGTTAAAAAGAAATATATATGTTAAGTGCACATGAAGTAATACTTCTTAATTTGGTTATATAGAGAAGTGTCTACCATTAGTATCATTATCTTCAGACATTTCCTCACGTGGGAAATTCTCCTCAAGCCATTCTAAAGTACTGGACATTTCTGTGTAAAAAAATATATATATTATGATTATTGTATCTAATACAGAAAGTTTAGAAATATATAAGAAAAATGAAGTTCACTTACTAGCTTCTGGTAAATTGTGTTCTTACTGTTCTGTAGGTCTGCTGTTGCTCCTAGTTTCTGTGAAGTAATTATGTTGGAAGCATATCTTTTTGTTTTGGTATTTTAGTACATATGGTATTTAAATGGATGGTTGGTGTGTTAGATATATAGGTTCCACTTCTTATATATTATTACATATAATGTGTTTGTGTGCTGCTTTTTGAACGTGTGCAGTATTCATATGGCATGATAGAACAATTTAAGATACCCCCTGAGTTTTTGGGCAGTGTTGATGTTATCCGCGTCTGTCCGCGAACATACACACAGTCTGCGGACATCAAATCACTAGCAGGGGGTTCAGTATGTTCTATGTTACATGTATATAAAGTTAGGGAATCCTAGTAAACATCTATTAAATTTACACTATGAATATGTATATTCAGTAAAATAAAATTTGATAAAGGGACATTATGGTTAAGTTTCTCTACTAAAAACCTAGGAAATTCAATAAAAAAACTCTAATAAGAAAGCAGTTATCATTTCACTATTCAACATGGCAAGATTATGAATACTGCACCTTCATCATGTATGCTGCACACAATGCCTATGTTTCTGCATGAGTAGTTTAGTATACTGGATAGAACTTCATAATAGAATGCTATTTATATAAATGCATTGCTTAATGCACTAATTAGCTCATGATATTTATTCCAATGATCCTTGACACTTTTTGTCAAAATTATAATAAGAATCCCTTGTACAGACTTTTCATGAAAAGTAAATGCACATGTGATGTCATCAGTGATGTCCTGGGTGTTATGTCTTAGCAGTGCACAGTGGTGGCGTGAGTTATGGTTGCTTAGCTTTCCATAACTGTCGAATTTCAGAGGTTTTCGTTTTACTTGGAACCATAACGTCCCTTTAACAAGTATATATATATTAAATGGCCACGGTAGTGGCCATGTAGATATGGTTAAGTTGCTGTTTCCATAGGAAGAGCACTTATTGAGCGGCTTATAACTTCGCTCTCCCTGGACGAATCCTCACCAAACTTTGCAAAAAAAGTATTTGGGTCACTCTGAATTTATTTGCCATGTTTGGTGAGGTTTCGTCCAGGGGGGGCAAAGTTATAGGGGGGTCCCAAAGCTTTTTTTTTTCCCATAGACTGAATGGGCAAAACATTTTGCTCCCAAACCGCTGGACAAATGTTCACCAAATTTGGACCAGGAGCAGCGGCTTGGTCCCGAAAGCGTGCTTTTGCAAATTTGGTGAAAATCCATCGAGTAGTTTTTTTAAAATGACCAAAAAGTAGGTAAAAAAGAATTAGTGATATCTGTGTTCGGTCCGCGGACACACTTCCCTGTTCGCTCCGCGGACAGTGTCCTGATTGGCCAATCGGCTTGCGTGATGTTCGCGGACATGCAATGTGTTCGCTGATTGGACGGCGTGGAGCGTGAAGCGCATCAGATTTTCGGTAGCGCCCGCCATCTTGGATTCGCGGTCGTCGGTGGACAGCGCGGTGAAACTTTGTTCAAAATTTGTATTTACTAGAGTGTGTTGGTGTGTAGGAGTGTTTGGGGAGGGTAGGAGTGTATGAGATAGGAAGAAAGTTGTGTTTTTTTATGTGTTAGATGTTGTTTTTGTGTTCGATTTGTCTGCGGACATCACGAGTGTTCTGAAATGATCTAAATAAACTGAATGGGGGGTGTTCTGAGGACTCAATATGTGTCCGTTTTGTTCGCAAGCAAACTGAAACTGTTCTAAGAACACTCGCAGTGTCCTGAAATGTTCGCAAATAAACAAAATGGGGGTGTCCTGAGGACGCTGTCCTTATTTTTCGTTGTCAAGTTGAATATGTTCTAAGAACACTCGCGGTGTCCTGAAACGTTCGCAAATACACAAAATGGGGGTGTTCTGAAGACGTTGTCGAACACTCGCTGTGTCCTGAAATGTTCGCAAATATGATGGGGTTTGTGGCTGACATGTTGAATGTGTTCTAAGAACACTCACGGTGTCCTGAAATGTTCGCAAATAAACAAAATGGGGGTGTCCTGAGGACGCTGTCCGTATTGTTCTCTGTCAAGTTGAATGTGTTCTAAGAACACTCGCGGTGTCCTGAAATGTTTGCAAATAAACAAGATGGTGGTGTTCTGAAGACGCTTCTAAGAACACTCGCGGTGTCCGGGGAATGTTCCTAGGGGGTGTCCTGAGGACACTGTCTGTATTGTTCTCTGTCAAGTTGAATGTGTTCTAAGAACACTCGCGTTGTCCTGAAATGTTCGGAAATAAACAAAAAGGGGGTGTTCTGAAGACGTTTCTAAGAACACTTGCGGTGTCCTTGAATGTTCGTAGGGGGTGTCCTGAAGGCGTAGTCCGTATTGTTCGCTGGCAAGTTGAATGTGTTCTAAGAACACTCGCAGTGTTCTGAAATGTTCGCAAATAAACAAAATGGAGGTGTCCTGAGGACGCTGTCCGTATTGTTCTCTGTCAAGTTGAATGTGTTCTAAGAACTCTCGCGTTGTTCTGAAATGTTCGTAGAGGGTGTCCTGAAGATGCTGTTCGTATTGTTCTCTGTCAAGTTGAATGTGTTCTTAGAACACTCATGGTGTCCTGAAATGTTCGCAAATAAACGAAATGGGGGTGTTTTGAGGACACTGTCCGTATTGTTAGTTGTCAAGTTGAATGTGTTCTAAGAACACTTGCGGTGTCCTGAAATGTTCGCAAATAAACAAGATGGTGGTGTTCTGAAGACGCTTCTAAGAACACTTACGGTGTCCGGGGAATGTTCGTAGGGGGTGTCCTGAAGGCATAGTCCGTATTGTTCGCTGGCAAGTTGAATGTGTTCTAAGAACACTCGCAGTGTCCTGAAATGTTCGCAAATAAAAAAAATGGGGGTGTCCTGAGGACGCTGTCCGTATTGTTCTCTGTCAAGTTGAATGTGTTCTAAGAACTCTCGCGTTGTTCTGAAATGTTTGTAGGGGGTGTCCTGAAGATGCTGTTCGTATTGTTCTCTGTCAAGTTGAATGTGTTCTTAGAACACTCATGGTGTCCTGAAATGTTCGCAAATAAACTAAATGGGGGTGTTCTGAGGACACTGTCCGTATTGTTCGTTGCCAAGTTGAAAGTGTTCTAAGAACTACCGCATTGTTCTGAAATGTTCGTAGGGGGTGACCTGAAAACGCTGTCCGTATTGTTTGCTGGCAAGTTGAAAGTGTTCTAAGAACACTCATAATGTCTGCGGACATTAAAAGTTTCCATAGACCATAGTTGAAATGTTTGACTCTATGGATGTGATATGCTGCGGTGGTTGTTGCCAGGGCATAGAGTCTTGGGTGCATGGCCATTTGGCCATGCACCCAAGACTCTATGCCCTGGCAATATGCTGCGGTGGTTGTTGCCAGGGCATAGAGTCTTGGAACCCATGCACCCAAGACTCTATGCCCTGGCAACAACCACCGCAGCATATCACATTCATATTTGCTTATAACTTTGGGTGAAAAACAAATGTATAAGGAACAAAGGTATTAGATATTATGGATGTGATATGCTGCTATGGTTCTCCTTATTATTGTATACTTACTGTTTGGTCTAGTAACCGGAGTACATGTATTTCTTGTTAATTTCTGTGATAAAAGAAAATAGCATGTTAGTATTAGTATTTTTTAATGACTTATTACATTGTATAATCAATATACTTTTTTTTTTTTGTGGACCCTCATATTTAGTAGATTACAAATCAGAGTACTGTGCAATTTGCTCAGTTTCTTTATTTGTTGCTAAAATCATTGGGTCTGTGGGAGAAAAAAAACCCATGTTGGATTAAAAAAAAACTTTTTCTGTTATGCTACAGTTTATTTGTTTGTTTGTTTGTTTTCAGTGTTCACTTGTTGTTTCTGGCTAATGCTTTATACTTTGGCTTGTTGTATTTTTTTGGAGCAGTAACAGATTATTTTATTTTTTGATATTATAAAATTTTGGAGCAGTTAGATACCAATTGGCGTATTCTGTCTATTTTTTGATATATTTTAGTGGTATTGATTTATCTATTTGCATATTGTTAAATTTTGGGACAGTTAGATACCAATTGGCGTATTCTAACTGTATTTTCTGGTCTAATTTAGTGGTATTCATTTATCTGATTAGTTGTTGTAGAATCTTTGAGCAGTTAGATAGCTTTTGGAGTATTCTAACAGTTTATATTTTTTTACCACAAGTTTACCTAGGGTTTCAATACAGTTTAGTTATCAAATTTTGGTTTTAAGAACATCAAATAAGCGTTTGTAAGATTTCCTGGTAATCTCTGCTTTAGAGTAATGGTACTATCATTACATTCACACCATCCACATTTCTTTTTTATATATGCAGTGTAGTGCCCTGAATTGGTTGTGGCTCCTGCGTGGTAGTTTATACCTATTGTTGTTAAGGTTTTCTTACCAAGTGATATTTGACCATGTGTGAATCCAGTCAGCTTGCAGTTGTTTTTGGTACCATCTGCATTGTAACATAGAAGCATTAGTATTATGTATTTACTATGTGTTTGTATTACTAACGTGGAGCGATTATCTGAATTGCAGGTAGAGCATAATCTACCATGGTTTGCATTTTGTACAAGTCGCTGAAATGGAATGGATTCACAATTTGGTATTGATATATATATGAAGCGTTCATTGGGGATTTCTTCTTGTGTCACATTGTTGCAGAGAGTGCGTGTATGTTTCCACATGTATGATATAGGTATGTTTTTGTTTTCCAGTACTTGTTGTAAGTACATTAGAAATTCTTGTGGATCTTCCTGTGAGTTTATTGTGAATTTCACCATTCCAGCACAGTATTCCAATAGTTGTCTTATTCCTTAAACACTATACGTATTGTCAGGATTGTTTGCTGCATTTCTGTGAAGTACTAACATTTGCAAAAACAATGGGTCTGTACTGTGTAAGTAAATGTTGTCAACAATTGGTGGTAATTGAAATAGAATACTCATTGCTACATTTGCGTAGCAACTTACACCAACTATAGTTGAGAATTTAAATGGTCCAGGTAGTTCTGTATCTAACTGCTTTTTTTGGAGTTTGTCTTCCTTCTTTAAAGAAGTACCTGGTTTACTTTCCCTAATTGATTCTTTTTTGCTTGTGGTTCTTGATGAAGTATTAGTTTCTTTTACTCTCTTTGGAGGATTTGCAGTGATATCCTGTTGCATTTCTGTTTGATTTATTTTTCTTTTATAACGTTTTACTTTTTGTGGAACAGAATATGTGTTTAGGTGGGGGGTGTATAGTGAGCAAAGTCTATTGTATTCTAAAATGCAAGGAATATCAGCGTCTATTTTACTTGCATCAAAGTTGATTAGAAATAGACCGTCAAGTGTACGTAAGCATGATAGTGCTACATAGCTCATGCCTTCTTTAAAGACTATGTTACCAATATCTATCATTGCTTTGTCTAAGGTAAGACCTTGTGATTTAGGAATTGTGACTGCGTATGCAAGAGTTAGAGAAAATTGTTCTCTGCATACATACATATCTTTGAAGAGAAGGAATCTAGCTGTTGAGCCTCCTATCCTCTTTACTTCCGAAAGTTTGTCAAAGAGTATATTGACAAACTGAATTTTGTTGTCGCGTGGGTATGTTTGAAAGCCAACAACTGTACCCAGTGCTCCATTAACTAGTCCTTGGTCCATGTCAAGGTTACGTTTAAACATTACTCTGCAATTTAAGGATAATTTTAATATCTTTTCTAAGCCTGCTGTGTTTGAGATTGATTTAGTCTTGTTGTGGCTTGGTCACACATGGGTAGTGTCATACCATGTACATCTAGTTTGTCTGTGGCGCTAATTTCCATGATTGGTTGCATTTCTTTACTTAGCATGATTTCATTGAATTTGAAACAGCTTGCAAGAGTTGGCATTAAGGCCATACAATTGACATTTTTGTGGGCTAATTGTTCCATAACATCTGTAGCACATGGATTATCGCCATAAAGTGCATTAATGTGCCGGGTTTTCAATATTGCTTCTGCTTCTTTAGAAAGTATACCAACTCTGATACTTTTTAAAATGTTGGCATAAGTGAGATCTGCAGATTGCTGCATGTTTTCTGTTAATTCTCTGCATTGGAAATGGTGCCAAAGGTTGACATTTCCAATGCTGCCAACAGTTTTACGGCAGAGTTTGTATCCTAATGTTTTAAAAATAGGCTCACCTTTTACTGGTGTTAATTGAAGCAGATCTCCAAAAACAATAATCAGGCTGATTCATGGAATTAATGTGCGCCGAAAATTCCGGCGCAGAGGTGCCAAAATGTGCGAATCCCAGCGCACATCGATTCATGGAAGTCCGTGCGCGAGAAAAATATTGGATGTGCGCTGAAAAAGTGCGCGGCGCACGCCGGCGCACAGGTCATCCAACGTTGTGCGCCATGGCCACAGCGAAATCGCACATAGCGCGGCGCACATTACAAAAGTAGGCGGAACACGGGGCGTAACACTCGGAATGGGGAACAACGCGTGAAAATATGGGCATCACGGGGGAAGTACAGGAGGCAAGTGCGCAGAACGCCCACACGCTCGCCTACAACTCGTATTCATGGAATCGAATAGGGCAAACCAGCGCACGGTCAAAGACGCGCACAGGGCCAAACAAGTCCGCCACAAGAAAGCAGGCGGTAGCGTCCCTGCGCCTGAAATAAATGTGCGCCAAAATGTGCACTTACAAAAAGCACCTATATACAGCTATGATGAATGATCCATACTGTGGCCCGCTACGACAAATGAGGTGCAAAGGTGTACCGACAAACAAGGACACCCGCTGTGTGAAAAATAGCGTGTGCGTGTATTTCGGGGTGCGCAGGAAGTTCCACACGCAATTGGCCTGGGTATGTGTATTTCGGGGTGCGCGGGAAGTTCCGCACGCGATTGTCTGTCGTACGTGTATTTCGGGGTGCGCGTGAAGTTTCACGCACGATTTCAGAAGGGTACATGTATTCCAAGATGCGCGGGAAGTTTTACACGCAAATTTGCAGGGTATGTGTATTTCGGTGTGCGCGTGAAGTTCCACATGCGATTCCAGCAGGGTACGTGTACTCCGGGTGCGTGGCAAATTCCACATGCGAATCCAGCAGCCTACGTGTATTTCGAGGGTGCCGGGGAGTCCTACACGTGAATTGGCCATGTGGGTCCTCCCAGCTGTTCCCTCAACACCCTCCACGGCCCCTGCAGGCGGCCCACACCACAGGGGACTACCCTGCACCCCTGCACATGTCCCGCAGGCAGCCCATCCACCTTGGCCATGCCCCCCAGCCAACCCACATGTCACCTTGCACTACTGCCCACCAATGCATGTCTCCCAGCACCCCCACCCCCCAGCATCCAGGGGCACCCTCCACCAGGCCCCCACTCATGTCTCCCAGCACCCCCACCCCCCTGCTGTCAGGGGCACCCTCCACCAGGCCCCACTCACGTCCAACTCATTTCCCCCTGCACCCCCACCCCCAGCAGTCAGGGGCACCCTCCACCAGGCCCCACTCATGTCCAACTCATGTCCCCCTGCACCCCCACATCCCAGCAGTCAGGGGCACCATCCACCAGGCCCCCACTCATGTCTCCCAGCACCCCCACCCCCCGGCATCCAGGGGCACCCTCCACCAGGCCCCCACTCATGTCTCCCAGCACCCCCACCTCCCAGCATCCAGGGGCACCCTCCACCAGGCCCCCACTCATGTCTCCCTGCACCCCCACCTCCCAGCATCCAGGGGCACCCTCCACCAGGCCCCCACTCATGTCCAACTCATGTCCCCCTGCACCCCCACCCCCCAGCAGTCAGGGGCACCCTCCACCAGGCCCCACTCATGTCTCCCAGCACCCCCACCCCCCAGCATCCAGGGCACCCTCCACCAGGCCCCCACTCATGTCTCCCTGCACCTCCCCAGCATCCAGGGGCACCCTCCACCAGGCCCCCACTCATGTCCAACTCATGTCCCCCTGCACCCCCACCCCCCAGCAGTCAGGGGCACCCTCCACCAGGCCCCACTCATGTCCAACTCATGTCCCCCTGCACCCCCACCCCCCAGCATCCAGGAGCACCCTCCACCAGGACCCAATCATGTCCAACTCATGTCCCCCTGCACCCCCACCCCCCAGCATCCAGGTGCACCCTCCACCAGGCCCCCACTCATGTCTCCCAGCACCCCCACCCCCCGCATCCAGGGGCACCCTCCACCAGGCCCCCACTCATGTCTCCCAGCACCCCCACCCCCCAGCATCCAGGGGCACCCTCCACCAGGCCCCCACTCATGTCTCCAAGCACCCCCAACCCCCAGCATCCAGGGGCACCCTCCACCGGGCCCGCACTTACGTCTCCCTGCACCCCCAACCCCCAGCATCCAGGGGCACCCTCTACCAGGCCCCCACTCATGTCCAACTCATGTCCCCCTGCACCCCCACTCCCCAGCAGCCAGGGGCACCCTCCACCAGGCCCCACTCATGTCCAACTCATGTCCCCCTGCACCCCCACCCCCCAGCATCCAGGGGCACCCTCCACCAGGCCCCCACTCATGTCTCCAGCAGCTCTACCCCCCAGCATCCAGGGGCACCCTCCACTAGGCCCCCACTCATGTCTCCCTGCACCCCCACTACCCAGCATCCAGGGGCACCCCCCACCAGGCCCCCACTCATGTCTCCCACCCCCCAGCAGTCAGGGGCACCCTCCACCAGGCCCCCACTCATGTCTCCCAGCACCCCCACCCCCCAGCATCCAGGGGCACCCTCCACCAGGCCCCCACTCATGTCTCCCGGCACCCCCACCCCCCAGCATCCAGGGGCACCCTCCACCAGGCCCCACTCATGCCCAACTCATGTCCCCCTGCACCCCCACCCCCCAGCATCCAGGGGCACCCTCCACCAGGCCCCCACTCATGTCTCCAGCACTTCTACCCCCAGCATCCAGGGGCAGCCTCCACTAAGCCCCCACTCATGTCTCCCTGCACCCCCACCTCCCAGCATCCAGGGGCAACCCCCACCAGGCCCCCACTCATGTCTCCCACCCCCCAGCAGTCAGGGGCACCCTCCAGCAGGCCCCCACTCATGTCTCCCAGCACCCCCACACCCCAGCATCCAGGGGCACCCTCCACCATGCCCCCACACATGTCTCCCAGCACCCCCACCCCCCAGCATCCAGGGGCACCCTCCACCAGGCCCCCACTCATGTCTCCCTGCACCCTCACCCCCAGCAGTGCGATTTGCCTGGGTACGTGTATTTCAGGGGTGCACGGGTAGTCTTACACGCAATTTCATCAGGGTACATGTATTATGGGTCCGCATGAACTTCCACACGCGATATCAGCAGGGTACGTGTATTACGGGGTTCGCGTGAACTTCCACACGCGATATCAGCAGGGTACGTGTATTACGGGGTTCGCGTTAACTTCCACACGCGATATCAGTAGGGTACGTCTATTACGGGGTTCGCGTTAACTTCCACACGCAATATCAGCAGGGTATGTGTATTACGGGGTTCGCGTTAACTTCCACACGCGATATCAGCAGGGTACGTGTATTACGGGGTTTGCGTTAACTTCCACACACGATATCAGCAGGGTACGTGTAATATGGATTTGCGTGAACTTCCACACGCGACTGGGCCTGGGAAGAGTGTGTTACATGTATTCCTGGGGTGGGCGGGAATTTTCACTCGCGACTGGGCCTGGGAGAGCGTGTTACGTGTATTTCTGGGGTGGGCGGGAAGATTTACACGGTCGCCTACAACGCGCCAAAAAAAAAGGTCCAATCCGGAAACACGTACGCCAGCATGAAGCAGGCGCACGTCCCGCGCAGGATAAAAGTGTGCGCAAACAACAAACAAGCTCAGACACCAGGATGAATATACCGTTCCTAGCAGCAGTGGCCGTGGGATACCGCAGGAGGAGGAGGAGGATAGTCAGGGCCAGAATCTTCACACCCAGAACCAGCCCTTTTGGTATGCCTGATGACCAGGTGTATGGGAGGTACAGGTTTCCACCTCACATAATACTCGACCTGGTCAGTGAGTGGGAGGATGACCTCACATCACCCACCCTGTGCTCCCAAGCACTGAGCCCCCTGGAGAAGGTCCTCAATGTACTGTACTGTAGTTGTGTTAGACATCTGTCCTACTTACCCAGCCCGCCTGTTCCCCTGCACGATTTCCGGTCTGCTACCTTCCCAACTACCTCAGGGATACTTCCTCTGCGGAGCCTAGGGACACTGTACCATGTGTAATATTTTTAATTATTAAGATTGTTATTATGCTGTATTGGTATACTTTTATTGTAATTTATCTCCCTGTATGTTCTTTTCTTGCAACCCTGTACAAATTGCGCCCTGATGCCCCCGGGCCTGATGGTCTGCGCGTTATAAATAAACAAATACAAATACAAATACTGCACTTCTTGGCTACCGGATCATTTCAGCGGACAAGTGCCATAGTGGGGTGTGTGTCACAGGCCACGCAGTCACGGTGCCTACACCAGGTGTTGGCCATCATCACTGCACGCCCATCAGTCCGCAGGCACATATACCTGCCCAGAACACCTGCCGAAAGGCAGGCTGTCGGCCAGGATTTCTACAGGGTGGCACAATTCCCCAAAGTGCTAGGTGCCATTGATTGCACCCATGTGGCTCTACGTCCCCCCAGGGCATCTGAGCACATCTATCGAAACCGCAAGCATTGGCATTCCATCAACGTCCAGGTAGTATGTGATGCCAAGGGAATCATCACCTCAGTATATGCCAACTATCCAGGGTCCACCCACGACAGCTTCATTTACAGGATGTCAACCCTAAACCGGGACATGGAAGCTGGGCGGCATGGCGATGCATGACTGCTTGGTGAGTATAAATGCCACAGAACACGCATGCATGACAGATACAGAGTAATGTCACTACCCCACTAATGATCCCCATCACCACCTCCCCAGGGGACAGTGCCTACCCTCGGAGCACCCACATGTTGATGCCAATTCGGAACCCCATCACACCTCCCGAGGTAAGATACAACACAGCCCATATTGCAACCCGGGGCATAGTGGAGCGCACCTTTGGAGAGCTCAAGTCACGCTTTCGCTCCCTTGACCGTTCTGGTGGGCAGCTGTTATACGCTCCCCCAGTAGTGTGCAGGATCATAGTGGCAGCATGTGTCCTGCACAATGTTGCAACACGCCAGGGCCTGGCTGTGGACATGGTGGTGCCCCCACATCCCCAACCACATGCACGCCCGCTGCACATGGGAGGGGAAAGGGCACGGGGTGAGGCAGCCTGTACGCAGCTCTTGGCTAATTACTTCACATAGAAATCACACCCCTGTGGAGTGCACACAGCCCTGGCACATACCATCTGACAATCAATGATGACTCAATCTGACAATTCTGATGAATTAAGGGACAGTCAACTGTCAGAACCATAGCAGACTGAGATTTTTCACCTGGAAGTGTCACAATGTGTGCATCCCTACCTACACATACACCACCAATGCAGTGTCATCAAAAGACACACTTCTATGCAGCAAAAATGGATACCCACTTGCTAAATACAACATGAGAACAGTGCCATGTCACCCCACCCCTCCCTGGCACCGCCATACAACACACCATGGCATGTCATGCTTTGTGAGAGCAAACAAATTAATCCCCACAACATGACACAAGTGTCACAAACTACATTGTCCCTAATGGAAACTGGCCACACATGAAATGCTCACAGTAATGCAGGACCAACAACACACATTACCAAATATTTACCAATAATACTAATCACCTACACAACCTCCAACCTACCATAAACATGACAGTACGGATTAAAAAAATTGGTAGTCTCACTACCTGATAATGCCAACACTTGGAACACTTCCAACTGTACAGTGTTAGCGCCACGCAAAAGTGTAGGTGCACTGCTTACAACATGGACTCCATTTCCAAAGTAGACAGCCTTGTGAAGACATGAGAAATGGACGTGCAAATTAGGAGGATGAGATGGATGCAGAGGCACATATCAATACACCATGCAGTGTACAATACAACAACAATATGCACTAGGAATGTATACACAGTATTGACTACAGACTGCCCACACATCAAATGGGAGTCCAACGTCACTGTGCAAGTCAATGTCGCTTGGGCACACCCTTTGCAAGCCCATTGAAACGGGAAGCAGGAGGGGTGTGTGTCAAACAAACCCAAGCATCTAACCCAAATTTAGGACAAGCCTGCATGTGCCCAGCCACAATACAGCGTATGCCCACGGGAGCCACACAAGGCAACACACTGTCAAAAAAATCAAAAATCAAAAATCAAAAATGGCCATGAATGGGCCACGGGGGGTGGGGGAGGTCACCGAGGAGGTCCGAAGACAGGGTGCACACCAAAACCCACCTGTG
Source organism: Ambystoma mexicanum (assembly GCF_040938575.1). Lineage (NCBI taxonomy): Eukaryota > Metazoa > Chordata > Amphibia > Caudata > Ambystomatidae > Ambystoma > Ambystoma mexicanum. Next base: position 423,662,409 of record NC_090937.1, on the reverse strand, counting down.
TGGATCTTGCAGAAAAAAAACACCTCCATGGGATCATGGCCTGCTCTGCTACCCTATTGTGAGAGAGTCGCTGCTGTCGCTCTCCTCACCCTCTGCAGCTGCACCAGGAGGTGGTGGCACTATGGGAGGCAGCCCACGCAAAGCCCTAGTCTGGTCCTCCATGGCAGCAAGCATGCGGGTGTGGAAGGTCTGGTTCTGGAGGATAATCGTGCGGAGGTCCCCATGCAACAACTCACGGGATGCCCGGACCTCCTCCCTAGTTGCCTGCATCTGAGCTGAGAGCGTATGTGTGAGCCGCTCCAGCTGCTGTTCTGGCCTCGTGTCAGTTGAAGCCTCAAGCTCAACAAGAGTCACCCTGAGCTGACGGAGTTCCACCCTCAGGCCTTCCCTGTGGCCCTGGGACTCAATAGAAATGGCTTCCCGCAGAATCTCCAGTGCTGCCCGCCTGTTCCTGTTGGACGCCAACATGTCCTCCCTGTGTGACTGGCAAATGGAGTCTGTTGCCTGCTGTAGTTGTTCCATCAGCCTTTGTTGAGGGACAATGGAAGTGGCCACCCTATCCATGGCCTGAGCCATCTTCTCAGATGATGCTGCCTGTTGGTTTGCCATACCGTATATGGATTGCTCCCATGCGGTATTGCCAGGTGGCGTACGGCCACCGCGTCGGCGGGCACCACACCTGTCTGGGGCAAGGCGAACTGGGCCTTGCTGTGCCGGCACTGCCTGAGGCTGCAGGACTGCATTCCCCTTCTGATCTGCTGGCCCAGGAACAGGATCAGATGTTGCGGAGTGTGACCCTGCATCCCTAACCACCAAAGGCGGACCTACCAACACTGACATCCCTATTGAGGGTTCTACCCCTGGTGCAGGTGGGTTGGACAGTACAGAATCCCTCCCAGAAACACTTACCTGCGACCGCACATAGGTCTCATCATCCGAATCGACACCTGAATAGAGCTCGGGGCAGGTGCACCCAGAGACACCCCTTGAGATGATGGTCTGCAGCAAGTGTGGGTTCTCACCCACCACCACACCACGTCCCTCACTGGTGCCCGGTCGGGCCTGAGACCCCTCCTGGGTCTGCACCATCTCCACAACCCCAGCAGTATCAAGTGCGTCATCCCCTGCAAAGACATGAAAGAAAAAAAATGGAAACAGGCATTAGCACCATGGCACACAATTAGGGCTGAGAAGCAACAGAAACAGTACTTCATTGACACATGTCCCACATGACTATAACCCTCCCATGCATGCACCGTCACTGCGTATGAAGGGGAGGCAAATGGCACACATTGATGACACCAAGATGGAAGACCAACACATTTGCTGCATGCTGGCTAGCAGTGCCATCACACATTGGCCTGTGATTGGCATGTCCAATACACATACATGACACATGCCATCACACAGATGGCATGTACCATAGCCATGTCACACATGTGACAATAGGACTGAGAAATGCCTAGTTAAAGTGGTGGAATGCAAACAATCAGCCTGAATGAACACAGAATAATACGCAACTATGTTGTGGCAAGATGACCCTTCAAGGGCAACTGGCGTGAGGTTGGGCTGAATGTCTACTGTTGCCAGAAGGGATACTGCAATACCCAAATCCTGGTGCGCAGAATGTATTGGATGAAGCACATGGGTGACCCAAACCCCTCAGGCACACACACCCTCACCTGGCACTCAATCAGAAGCCCTCACACACACACCATGCACATGGATGACACACACATGCATGTGCACTCACCGGACAATGCCTCGTAATCTGGCAGGTCTCCCACGCCTTGGCTCTGTTCCTCCTTGATGTAGGTCCCAGCAACATACTCATGTTGAGTTAGTTCTATGTCCTCTGCTGGAGACCCACCTCCAGTCAATAGAGTTGCAGCATGACTTGAGTCCAGCTTTTTCTTTGCCCTGCGCTTCAGGTCATTCCAGCGCTTGTAGCAATCATTAGCTGTGCGCCTCACGAATCCAAGGGCACTTATGATGTCTGCGATGGTCTGTCAGTGTGCTTTACGTTGTGCAGGTGTGGTCTTGCATCCTGCAGTAATCACCATTTCGCTGTCATGTGCGGACACATACTCCACAAGTGCATCAAGTTCGGCCTGATTGAAGCTGGGCTTCCTTGGTGGGCCGGACTGTGTAGCCGTGTCTGGGTCATCATCCTGTACTGGACGAGCATTCTTCCTCTTCCGCTTGGAAGGTGGTGGGGATCCTGAGTGTCCTACGCCGCTCTGGACACTAGGGGCAGGAGCCCCGGTGGACTGTGGACTAGGAGTGTAGGAATGAACACTCACCATGGGACTTGGTGCAGGCATTAGCTGAAGTGTGATGTAGTAAGGGGGAACGTCAGCAGGATGGACTGGGACCGACACTGTCCTGGCTGGGAGACTCAGAGCTGGGGTGGATAGAGCCGCAGCTGCCCCTGCAGCCTCCCCACCCTGCCTACTCGGGGCAGCAGATGACATAGCTGCCCCTGATCCACGTGGCCTGGTGACACCAACGTGCACCGCCACACGTGGCCTAGACCTGCTGACCTGGAGGTCAGCCATGGAGTCACCCTGTGCCAGGTCTGGTGCCACAATGGGCTGGTCCAACAAGGGCTGAGCAGGGATGGTGTCAGCCACGTTACCCTCAACCACGGGGGGGCATGGGTGTCCCTGACTGGTCACCCACACATGGGGGGCTAGGGGCACCCTGCAAGTCCCGGCCAAGTCCCCTACCGTATCCACCACGGCCACCTCTTGTGGCTCAGCCACCTTTGCCACCCTTACTGCATGCTCACCTCCCAACCATGGCACTGATGTTGTTGTGCGTATGGGAGTTGCAGTAAACTATTGTCCTGGGCAATTGGGGGTCAAAGGGTAGGGTACTAGATGGAATGTGTACCCTAGTGCACTAGCAAGGCTGTATGTGACCCCTGGGGGAAGATGACGAGTCACGCAACGCACAGGCACCCCAAAAAAAGGAGATAATGTGCACGCAACCCCTCCTAGACCACGTGCGTGGAAAAATAAACCTGCACTACGCTGTGGCACCCAGAAACACAAAAATGAACGAATGCGTGTCACACGCAGCCTAGACTGACCTCTGAAGGGGTACGCAACACACGGGGCAAGCGCAGATGTTAAATACATGTGCGACACACCGTCTGCCAGGAAAAATTACGTGAAAAATACGCACGTGTGCGCGTTGGCAACACCCCCGCCAAAAGAAGAATTGTACGCTGTCTGAGGAGACAGGACAACAGAAGAAGTGAACGCTGTTTGAGGAAACAGGCCCAGGAAAAAGACAAAAAGAGAAAAAGCTGTCAGAGGTAACAGGGAGTACGAACTTGGAACGCCGTGAAGTAAATCGCGTGTGAACTGACAAGAAGTACAGATTTCACCCACTCGCTCTCCACGAAAAGCACGTACAAGGAAATGGCGTTCTACAGGTACCTTTTAAACATGCCCACACTTCCAGCGTCACTTCCGCGTGCACGCGCTAAGGCCCTATCCTCCAATTACACGAGCTGACACTCTGACGTGCAGTCATAGGGAAACGCCCGCAAACGCACGTCACAGACGCGCATACGTGCTGAGGTCCTTTCCACCAATTGCACGCTATGACACTCTGACGTGCTTATTTTTTCTACGTGCCATGGAAAACGCACGTGCGCGTAACGTCATAGACGCGCCTTCACGCTGGGGGCCTTTGGGCCAATGAATTCGCGTACGTGTGCTGACGCGCTTACACGCTAAGGCCCTTTACTTGAATTACACGCAGACGTGCAAGATTTTCACGTGCCAAATCACTCTGTATCAAGTTGGCCACGCGTAAGCACACGGAAGACCACGCTCCTGCCCAGAAGGCCGAATTACTGCCCCCCAGAGCCCCGAGCACGCTCCCACCTGCCATCTGCTGCTGCCTGATTGCCTACTGCCCATGTGAACTGCCATTTGCTGCCTGCACATCAGCCAGGGGTGCTGTTGCTGTGACCACCCTGCTGGAACCGAAGACTCCCGACTGGGATTCCATTGCTCCACAGACCAGCCCCAGGACCCAGTTGCCCACCCACTCCTGCCTCTGGGGTTGTCATGTCAGGCACTGCAACATCTGGCACCACTGGCAACCCCCGGCCAGAGAGGCAGAGGGGCACCAGCTTCACTGCCACCGAAGTTGGTGTCCTGGTGGAGCAAGTCCTGGGGCAGTATGATGCCCTCTTCGGAAGTTTGCGTGCCGACAAGGAAGGACGGACTCGGATCTGGACGGACATCGTGACTGCCATCAACGCGGAGGGGTTGGCAGTCCGACTATTCCATCATGTCAAGAAGCGCTGGGAGGACTTCAGGTTCAGGACCCTCAACAAGGCCCGGCGCCTCTTGAAGGCAGCGGATGCTAAGGGGCGCCGGGACCACTTGTCGGACAATGAGATGAGGGTCATGGAACGCATATCCCCAGCGCTCCACGTCCAGGTCCTTGAGAGGCAGACCCGTCTGGAATCAAGCGGTAAGTGTACATGCATCATGATTGTAAGCAGTGCGTGTGGTGGTGTGCCTGTAGTGTGCAGGTTGCACATGTGTTTTTATGGGGCCAAGTATGGGGGGGTGTACAGGGCCTGCAAGGTCTCTCATGTGTGAGACATGGATGGTGCTTGTGTGTGTAGGCTTGCATGCCAAATGCAGATGTGTGGGCACACATGTTTGGATGAATGTGTATGTACGTAGGCATGTTTGTGATGTCACACCTGGATGTTGGTTTCAGTTGCATGTATCAGCACTGTGTACATGTGCATGTGTGTGTATTTGACAAGGGGGCAACAGTGATGCAAAATGGATGCATGTGACAGTGGGATGTGGAAGCCTGATTGGCAGATGTGACATGGATGCCAATCTGAACACTGCAACATTTGGCAGAGGTGTACACATGCATGCAAGTGTGGTGGTGTGTGTGCATGTGTAGTGCACTCCCTGTGTTGCATGTGATGTCTGGCTCACCTTTGCCTGCTCATGCTGTTGTATGTGTATGGATGGTGCTGGCTGTTGCAATATGGCTGTGTATGGCTCATGTGTGCGAGTTGAAATTACATGTGTGTTGGCGACTGTGATGCCATGTCTGAGGTTTACAAATGCCACTCATGTGTCATGTGTGTATGTGTCCAGTGTACAGTGCCCTGATGCCTGTGTTTTATTTCTCCCTGTCTGCAGCGTCAACTGATGAAGAGGGTGGAGAAGGTGCTGTGGAGCACAGCAGCAGGGATTGCACCGCCAGCCGGAGACGCAAGGCCCGGCTCCTCTCCAAGGTTGTCATCTCGTCGGGGAGTGAGGAGTCTGGTGCCACGTCCCAGGCCGCAGCTGCCGGGGGGAGGTCCAAGAGGCGGAGGTCAGAGTTGGACTCCTCAGCAGCAGAAGGGGCAGCTGGGACCCCACAGGGCCCAACGGGGGAAGATGGCATGGAGTCATCCAGGTTGGTGGGGGGTTTGGTGGAGGAGGAGGCCGTGCAAGTGACAGAGACGGGGTCAGGAGGTGGGGATTCCACTGGTGCTAGTGGTGCAGTGCAGGACCGGGGACAGGAGGCAGCACAGGCCGCCGCGGAGGTGCCTGTGTGCAATCCTGTCCCTGATCCTGTCACTGCATCATCTTGCACCAGCAGGGATGCCTACGTCCAGACCCGTTTTCAGGCAGGGGATGAGCTTACAACAACTGGCCTTCCTCTGCCTGCGGACGTGGCTATCCAGGTACGGGTTGAGCCTGTCCTGACTGGTGTGGCATTGCGTCAATGGGCCATGCGAGGTGACCTGCAGTCTTTTCATGAGGAGACTGTACGTCATCTCGAATGGCTCGTTGACCGCGTCGGCCTACTGGGACAGGTCACCCAGGCTGGATTCCTCCATTTGCTGGAGCTTGTTCCGACCCCCTCCTCAACTGAACACCCTATGCGCCAGTCGTCCTCCGTGCCATCTTTCCACCCATTTGTCACCTGGGTGCCCTGTGGAGCTGCCTCTGACAGTGCGGCCAGGCTGGTGGAGGACACATCCCTGCCACAGTCGGGAGTCGGACGTCCAGCAGGGGTGGCCATATCAACGAATGCACCCCGGCCGGTGGAGGATGTGCAGGCAGCAGGAGCCAGGGCACGGGTACAGGCACAGCAGCAGCAGCAACGAGGTGGGAGCCATGATGGCTCGGGGCCTTTGACATCGGAGGGGCAGACATCGGCCAGAGGGCAGGAGTACCCAGGACGGGAAGTGTCTTCCGTGTGGCAGCGGTTGGGCCACGCCATAGATGCAGAGCGGCAGCGGGCGTAAGAGGCACGGCTCTTGATGGTCAGGGCGGAGGCAGGCCGAGTGCCTCGAGGCAATTCGCAGGGAGTTGGAGGAGAACATGTCATCGCCCCTGCGGACCCTCGGGGCCATGGAGGAGGACCGCCTCCGGAACACTGAGCAGGAGTTCGATGATGCCCTGGCCCGGAACATCCAGAAGTGAGCCGTCGGACTAGCCCGCTCTCCTTGTAAATAGTTCTTTAGTGTTAAGTTTCCTTTTGGTTTTGTTTTGTTTTGAGGCGCTTGGACAATGCCCAAACTTCTTGTATATGGTTCTTCATTAGGTAGTATTTTATTTTATAGGTTTCATTTAAAGGATTGGGCACATGGACCCTGGATGTTCACCTTGTGCATAGTTTGACAATGGATTTGGATTTTTGATTTTTTTTCACATGGATCAATGGTTTTTTCTTATTTTGGAACATTGGATTTATTTTCTCAGACTGACACTTTGGAGACTTGTTTTTGGATTGCCTTTAATTTGGATTTCATGCATCTTTTTCATTTATTGGACATGCTGGATTTCATTTATTATTTCTATTTTATTCTGTTCCATTTCATTGCCTTGCTTTTCTGTTTAATACATTATAATTTTGTACTTCAATGTGTGGTATTCTCTCTTTGGTTTCATGCATGTCACAATGTGTGTTCCATCATTCACATGCTGTCATTGTGTGGGTTTGACGGATATGTGTTGATGTGCAGACTAGCCATTTGGGATGCATCATGTGCTGGTGATTTCTTTGTCGGGTGGATGTCATACCTGGTGGTGTGTTCGGACTGGGGTGGAGTAGGCAGTGTATTGAGTGGGCATGGGGGCCATGATTATGGATCGTCATGAGGTGTTGGGGGGACATGTATGGGGGCCTGCTGGCAGGTGCCCTGCACTGCTGAGGGGTGGGGGTGCAGGGGGACATGAGTGGGTGCCTGCTGGCAGGTGTCCCACAGTGCTGGGGGGTGGGGGTGCAGGGGGACATGAGTGGGGGCCTGCTGGCAGGTGCCCTGCACTGCTGGGGGGTGGGGGTGCAGGGGGACATGTGTGGGGGCCTGGTGGAGTGTGCCTTGCACTGCTGGGGGGTGGGGGTGTGGGAGACATAAGTGGGGGCCTGGTGGAGTGTGCCCCTGGATGCTGGGGGGTGGGGGTGCTGGGAGACATGTGTGGGGGCCTGGTGGATGGTGCCCCTGGATGCTGGGGGTGGGGGTGCTGGAAGACATGTGTGGGGGCATGGTGGAGGGTGCCCTGCACTGCTGGGGGGTGGGGGTGCTGGGAGACATGAGTTGGACATGAGTGGGGGCCTGGTGGAGGGTGCCCCAAAGAGCTGGGGGTGGGGGTGTGGGAGACATGTGTGGGGGCCTGGTGGAGTGTGCCCCTGGATGCTGGGGGTGGGGGTGCTGGGAGACATGTGTGGGGGCCTGGTGGAGTGTGCCCCTGGATGCTGGGGGTGGGGGTGCTGGAAGACATGTGTGGGGGCATGATGGAGGGTGCCCTGCACTGCTGGGGGGTGGGGGTGCTGGGAGACATGAGTTGGACATGAGTGGGGGCCTGGTGGAGGGTGCCCCAAAGAGCTGGGGGGTGGGGGTGCAGGGGGACATGAGTTGGACGTGTGTGGGGGCCTGGTGGAGGGTGCCCCTGGATGCTGGGGGGTGGGGGTGCAGGGAGACATGTGTGGGGGCCTGGTGGAGGGTGCCCCTGAATGCTGGGTGGTGGGGGTCCAGGGGGACATGAGTTGGACATGAGTGGGGGCCTGCTGGCAGGTGCTCCACTGTGCTGGGGGGTGGGGGTGCTGGGAGACATGTGTGGGGGCATGGTGGAGGGTGCCCTGCACTGCTGGGGGTTTGGGGTGCTGGGAGACATGTGTGGGGGCCTGGTGGAGGGTGCCCCTGGATGCTGGGGGTGGGGGTGCTGGGAGACATGTGTGGGGGCATGGTGGAGGGTGCCCTGCACTGCTGGGGGGTGGGGGTGCTGGGAGACATGAGTGGGGACCTGGTGGACGGTGCCCCTGACTGCTGGGGTGTGGGGGTGCATGGGGACATGAGTTGGACATGAGTGGGGGCCTGGTGGAGGGTGCCCCTGGATGCTGGGGGGTGGGGGTGCAGGGGGACATGAGCTGGACATGAGTGGGGGCCTGGTGGAGGGTGCCCCTGGATGCTGGGGGGTGGGGGTGCTGGGAGACATGTGTGGGGGCATGGTGGGGGTGCCCTGCACTGCTGGGGGGTGGGGGTGCTGGGAGACATGCGTGGGGGCCTGGTGGAGGGTGCCCCTGACTGCTGGGGCGTGGGGGTGCAGGGGGACATGAGTGGGGGCCTGGTGGACGGTGCCCCTGACTGCTGGGGGGTGGGAGACATGAGTGGGGGCCTGGTGGGGGGTGCCCCTGGATGCTGGGGGGTGGGGGTGGGGGTGCAGGGAGACATGAGTGGGGGCCTGGTGGAGGGTGCCCCTGGATGCTGGTGGGTGGGGGTGCTGGAGACATGAGTGGGGGCCTGGTGGAGGGTGCCCCTGGATGCTGTGGGGTGGGGGTGCAGGGGGACATGAGTTGGACATGAGTGGGGCCTGCTGGAGGGTGCCCCTGACTGCTGGGGGTGGGGGTGCAGGGGGACATGAGTTGGACATGAGTGGGGGCCTGCTGGCAGGTGCCCCACAATGCTGGGGGATAGGGGTGCTTGGAGACATGCGTTGTTGATCAGTAGTGCAAGATGACATGTGGCTTGGCTGGGGGGCATGCCCATGGTGGATGGGCTGCCTGCGGGATATAAGCAGGGGTGCAGGGTAGTCCTGTGTGATGTGGGCTGCCTGCAGGGGCCGTGGAGGGTGTAGAGGGAACACCTGGGAGGACCCACACGGCCAAATCACATGTAGTACTCCCCGCGCACCCCTGAAATACACTTACCCTGCTGAATTTGCGTGTGAGACTTCCCGCACACCCCTGGAACACACATACCCAGGACAATCATGTGTGGAACTTCCCGCGCATCCCTGAAAGACACGTACCCTGCTGAATTCGTGTGTGAAACTTCACGAGCACCCCTGAAATACATGTGCCCTGATGGAATCGCGTGTGAAACTTCCCGCGCACCCCTGAAATACACGTACCCCTCTGAATTTGCGTGTGATACTTCCCGCGTACCCCTGTAATACAAGTACCCAGAACAATCGCGTGTGGAACATCCCGCACACCCCTGAAATAAAGGTACCCTGCTGAATTCGCGTGTGAAACTTCCCACGCACCCCAGTAATACACGTACCCCGCTCGCACAGGGCCAATCGCGTGTGAAACTTCCCGTGCACCCCAGTAATACACGTACCCCGCTCGCACAGGGCCAATCGCGTGTGAGACTTCTCGCGCACCCCAGTAATACACGTTCCCCGCTCACACAGGACCAATCGCGTGTGAAACATCCAGCGCACCCCAGTTATACACGTACCCTGCTCGCACAAGGGCCAATCACGTGTGAAACTTCCCGCGCACCCCAGTAATACATGTACCCAGCTCGCACAGGGCCAATCGCATGTAAAACTTCCCGCGCACCACAGTAATACACGTACCCTGCTGAAATCGCGTGTGAAACTTCCCGCGCACCCCAGTAATACATGTACCCTGCTGAAATCGCGTGTGAAACTTCCCGCGCTCCCGAGTTATACACGTACCCCGCTCGCACAGGGCCAATCGCGTGTGAAACTTCCCGCGCAGCCCAGTAATACACGGACCCCGCTTGGTGTTTGCTGTTTGGCAGCCCTGTAAACTGGTCCAGGGTTAGCGCAGACATTTGCGATGAATTGGGGATTTTGATGGATTTTCCTTGCGCGAGGGCGTTCTTGGGGGCGTAACTGGCGCTGCTGCAGGGTCGCTGCGCCACTCTGCGCCACGGCTGGTTTTGGTGGCTAAAATCCATGAATACGCTGTGCGATGAAATGGATTTTATCGCACGCGGCTGGCGCAGTGTGTCGCACGGGGACACTGTGCACCAGCCGCGTGCGCCACGTTTGTGCAAAATTCTATGAATTACCCTGAATGTGTTTTCCTGCAAAGAGCTCTTCATAGTCTGTTTGAGTACTTCTTGTAATCTGAGGTGAATCAAAGCTAACATCAGGTTGGAGACCATGCTCACTTCATCTATTAGTAGCATTTTCATTTGTTTCAATACTCTGCGTAATTCCATTGCAGCTTCTGCAGAAAGTTTGTAATAATCTAATTTGTTCTGGTGTTCTACTGGTAATAGTAATCGGTGTAATGTAACACCACCTATGTTGTAGGCATCTAAACCTGTGGGGACAGTGACAACAGCTGACAGTTTGTTGTTTGTCAATTGTTGAAGGAACTTACTAATGATTTTGATTAGGAATGTTTTGCCAGAACCAGCTTCACCACTGACGTACAGTAGTATAGGTTTATAATTATGGCAGGAACATTCTTTATTTTCATGTTTTACACCATGTGCAATTTGTTTTGTTACTTCTTGAAAAATGCTACTTTGCTCATTGTTTAGTTTTGATTGTAGTATAGTTAAGTCTTATTTATCTTCATACTGACACATGGTGTTTTCCACTTCTATCATAGCTAATTCTGCCTCATTTATTATTAGTGGTTCTCCCAGTGGTTCTTGGCTTCCTGTTACAGAAGGTTGACTACTGTTAGGAGTGTCCTTATCTAGTTGGGCTTGGAGTTCTTCTTCGTGTTGCTGTTCATTGTGCAACATTGTTTTGTACTGTGTAAAGTTTACATCAGTTATAGTGCTTTCATTTGCTTTGAAAGCATCCTCATATGAGTCATAGTTATCTAGTAATTGTTCTTCTTTTCTCCATGGTTTGAAGAGTTGTAGCAGGGACATGTAATATACTTCTTTATGTTGAGGAGTCTTTAATGACAATTTGATATGATTAATTAAATTTGGTTTACTGAGTTTAACTAAACTGCCTTCACAGTGTGTCACTCTATATTTACCTTTTTTTTCATCAGGTTTCATATTATTTTTGTATGTGTAGTTTTGGGCTATGTGGTATAGACACATGTTTTCCAAAGTATTACTTCTGTTTGGGTAGTATGTGTCCAATAAATTGTTTTTTTTAAAATGTCTTGGCTGTTGGGATCATGTTTGGCTATTGTTTCTATATCTTCATATGATTTTAGAACTATTTTTCTAGATTTAGCTGGACCAAGACTTAGCCATACTATATTTTCAGATTTACCATACAATGCAGTACCAGTTAAACGATCAGCTGCTTCATATGATCCACATTCTCTATCGGTGAGCATTTTTATGCCCAAGCTGTATAATTTCTGAGATACTGTTTTATCTGATGACAGGTCATTCCAGAGGTCTTGGAGCTCTGTCTTTTCTGCTTTAGTTAAGTATGCTGTGACATATCGTGCAACTGCAGTAGAATTGTCTGCAATGTACTGCACATCTATGTTTGCATTCCATAAGTGGGCAATGATTGCATTATAATCATTGATATATTTGTATTCTTCTTTTCTTTTTATGTAATATGTATTTTTAGGTGACTTACCTTTAACACTATGTCTAACTGAAGACATGAGGTTGTTCACTTGACCTCTATTTGTAACTGGTCTAGGGAAACCAAATCGGCATTTGGTGTAGTATTTCCCTTTGTTTTTGTATTTGCGACAACAATATTTTCCACATTTGTGTCTTTGAAATTGTAAAATTTGTGCATGAAGATCACTATTTGTGGCTTCTGATGGAATTTCCCAAGTGACATATATTTCAATAAACTGTAAAACAGTGGCATCACTGTCTTGACCAAATTTAGGAGCATCTTTAATCCATAAAAGCATGTGGACATGTGCTGCTCCTCTGGCTTGGTATTCTTTTCTCCAAAAGAAGTGTTGCACTTCTCCAAGGGGAGGCACAGTTTTATTACAAATAAAATGTAGCATAGCAATGAAGCGATGGTGAAAATATCTTGAAACATTAACAGGATCCAAAGAACAAAGTTCTCCAGGTGTTAGTATATCTATGTTTGTTTTGTTTTTATTTGATATGCGTAGGAAATCATGTAAATCTTCCCATGCATATTCTGCACAACTTAATGTAACAAACCAAGTGGGGGCGCCAAGGTTTCTGATCATACAACGTACATCTCCATGACGTCGAAACCATTACTCTTTAGTACCACGCATATTTGCTAATAGATTTGTAATATTTGATTGTAAAACCTCATCCTTTTGTTGCACTTTTTCTAATAATTGTGTAGCTGTCATATTTTGAAAGTGTGATCCTGATTTTAATATGTGTGCAACTCCGTAACATAAAGTTGCTAATTCACTTTCAAAGAGTAGGTGGAATATGTATTCCACATTTTGTCTAAATCTGGGATCTTCAGAATACATCCGTAATGAGCGGTATTCTGAAGCTGATATTTGAATAGGTCTATCATCATACCTTCCTCCTTTGCCAGTAGGAAAGAGTAGAGGAAAAGCACATGCTTCTATACTTTTTTCCCATATGCTGATTGGCGTTCCTTTTGTTTGACACATTTGGTAAGTTTCCAGTACATATTCTACGGTGTCATTACAGTGGAAAGGATGAATTGTATAATGGTCTAAAGTATTTGATATTGTATCAGGATCTAGTACCTCAAATTGACCCGCTTCTTGTGTTTCTTGAATTATATTATATTGCCATAATTGTTTGTCTTTTGTAGGTACTCCATTTACTAAGATAATTGAAGATTGCTGCATTGGACATTGCACTCCTAGAGTATGCACATTTTCTTTTAGATCTAATGGTAAATAAACTACTTTTCCACGAATGCCTTTTACCAATTCAGAGGGAGGTAATTTTGCTGTTTTTGGTTGAAGGCGTATTATTGCTTGAAATAGGTGTACTGTTCGAATTATAATGCTCTCATATAAATTAAGTTGTTGTAGGGGTTTTGGTACTGGGTATAATTCCAAATTATTTGTGATAGCACGTGAAGGAGTTTGGTTGTTGTCAAGTTTTGTAGTGCAGTAACTGCAAAGTATTAAGGGCTCAGTTATTTCGTATTTGTTTTCTGCTACAAGGTAGAGAGCTAATTCAAACCATTTAGAATCTTCATTGTCTTTTATTTTGTATGATAGGTCTACAGTTTTTGTTTTACTTTTATAAAAAGTTCTACGGCAACATACACATACATGGTTTGGTACTTCAGCTGATGTACTTTTAAATTTTAGTATTTCTTTTTTGTATGTGTTTAGCAAAAGGTTGCCATGTGTAGAATTGTTGCTTAATTGGTTTAAAGCTATTTCATTCTGTAAATGGCTTTCACTTCCAAAATATTTTTTCTGGATATAGTGAATTTCTTCAAGTAGGTCTTTTGCTGTACCATGTAGAAGGATGTTATTTAACTTTGCTAGTGCTAAAGCAGGACTTTTAGCATAGTACAGTTTATAGACTAGATTTCTTATAGTTGAATGATGTGTTGATATCCTTTTGATATCATGGAAAGTGGTTTTAAAGGTAGGTCCTGTAATGCAGGGCAATGAATGTCCGTGTAGTCCTGTGTACTTGTGCACTGGACAGGTATCCATATTTTGCAGTATTTTAATTTTGATTTTGTCTTTGCTTTTTACATATTTATTGAGGAATTGGCGTAGAGATTTGAAACATTGTTTGGGAATGTTACACATTGACGTGCATGGCCATTTGTACACTAGTACACTAGACGTTCTGATTCAGTTGAATGGAGGGGTAATTCTAAGTTTTCAGGGCATATTTTTGTAAGGAGTCCTTCTTGTTCCATTATGGTATTATTCACTTTTTCATAACCTCGACCACTGCTATGTATGGCAATTGTATTTGTTTGCTTTTGTTTGTACGCTTCTTCATTAAAATATGGTTCTGTGCTCGTAGTGTGATTCCATTCACCTCCGCAGATACTTAAGAAGTTCTTTCTGTTGACATTTCGCTTATTGAGAAGTCTTTTTTGTCATTTAGTTATTAGTTTTGTTAGTGGTTTCATTTTGTTTAACAGTAAAATAAATAACTTTCTTTTGAGAAGAATTGCACTGTCCATCAACGCTTCTAAGATTAATTTCCTACAATAGGTTTTAAGCATTGAACCTGATTTCTCTCCTGTTTTTATAAGATTTTGAAGGACTTTATGACGGTACATTTTGGCTAAAATACTTTTTTGGTATGCTTACTTTGCACTATATTAAAATTTGAAGAAGTAGTTTTATCTGTAGTGATAGCTGATTTTCTGTTAATTGTTTTTTGGTTTGTTTTACATTTTGATAGAGGAGGCAAAGTTTTTGTACTTGAAACTTCTTGTGTTTCACTAAATGACTGTATTAGCTGTTTTGTTTCAACTTTTTTTACAAATTCTGCTAGAGATGGATGCTTATGTTGTACACTTTTATTTTCATTTGGTCTACTTTTGCGTTGCTTTCTACGGACTTGACTTTTGGTAGGCATTCTTTAGGGTCTGTTGAAAAAAATAAAGAAGATATGGGTTGGGGTGTTCTGGAATGTATGTGTGCTGTGTGCATGAGTGTTTGAGTAAGATGATAAAGATGTATGTAATGGTGTGTGATTGTGCATTGGGAACTACAACTAGTAGGGATAGGTATTCTTGAATGTATGTGTTACTAAACTGGGGTTCAGATGACAAAAAAAAAGTAAGCTAGTGGTGTGGAAAAGTACAAATAGTAAATCTAATGTATACAATTAAAACAGTTGTTTGTTCTATAATATGAAAATTGTAGCGGTTCAGTTGGGTAATTTGTGTGTCCAAAAATAGGAATTTGTGGGCCATTTTGGCTGTAAATCGCTGTTTAAGATATGGAGATTTTTGGACAAAATGGTACACAATCTCTATTTTTAGGCACAGAAATAGCTTGTATTAACGTTATAGTATGTTTGAGTAATAATACAAACAGTATAGTGATAGTCTACTTACTTTTTTTCTTAAATTAACAGGTAACTTCTTAGTTCTTCTTTGTTCTTCGAATTCAGCTGCTTCTTTTCAGGAGACTGGTCTTCACTGCAATTGTAAAAGCTTCAAATTAGTAACTTTGTTTGTATATAGCGCTGTTTTTAATTTAGATATTGATTTTTTTAATTGAAATCCTCAGCGGCTTCTTTAAAACCATTAAACTAATTTATTTACATAAGATACATTGCATCAGTTCAGTACCTATGATATGTTCTTAATGAACAAATTGTATTGAATGACTAACTGTAGCAAAAAAAATATCTTTACTATGTCTTGTGAAATTTATAATATACCAGTCAATACCACTATTTCTGTAACTAAGCTGTTCTAGGTAATAGCGCCTTAATGTCATGTCTACATTAAAGTGATTAAGTAAATAAATAAATAAAAACAAAAAAATGAAATTGTATAAGTATTTTTTTTAAAGATTTAAACATAGATTGTGCTTGCATGCAATTTTGTTTGAATATATGTAGTCTATATATTCCATTTAAAAAATGTTAGTTTAACATGATTTGAGTGTGTGTGTATAAAGAAAGTAAATAGTATAACGGTTTATAAGTGATAGTTGATTTTAGGAAATTGAAAAAAATACAGTAAATTCATTTTACAGATTACACAAGCTAAAAGTCTGTTTGAAAATGTGTTCATCTACTGTACAGAAAATATGCATACGTGAAGTTTGTGTTCATGCATATGGATATGCATGGAGCTGCAAGTAGAAATCTTGGAGACTTGTACAGTATTTCTGGTAGATGGTGCTTGGCAATGATATGACACTTGTACTCAGAGAGATTCACAGTACATTTGCAGTGCTGATCTCTGATGATGCAGTTAGATTTAGAGGTCTTGAAAGTGATTGGTGCATGGTCATGTGATTTCTTAGCTACATTCAATGAGGGAATGGCAGAAAGAGTGAAGTGGAAATGGTAGAAGGGCTGTTCATGTTACAATATGTCCGCGGACATGGCGGTAGTTCGCGGACATCGGGAGTTACATCCGGGGATTTTTGGGTTCAGAAGTCATGCAAATGAAAATGAGTCCTAAAAGGGATTGGTCAGGAAAGTTTAGTGGGCGTGTTGTGCCAGAAGAGAGTTTCTCATATACTGTTTTTGCTGAGAGAACAACAGATAGCTATGTCTGTGTATTGTAGGAAAAAGATTGCATGGATTTTGGGAGATTCATGGATATATTGGTTGAAGGTGCATGCAGAAAGCTGTGGAGTAGCTGTAGATCTTGGATTACCACATGTGGAAGTACACTGGCATGGAGTATGTGGAATGAAGTGGTTGGACTTGCTACCTCTCTGTGCTACTTTGGAGACAGAGCAACATCCAGACATAATTGTAATTCATTGTGGAGGGAACAGTTTAGGACATGTGACTGGAATTTTTTTGCAATTTGCAATGAAAGAATGACTTGGGAAGGTTATGGACATGTTTCCTAATTCTAAAGTGATATTGTCACGGATTGAGCAGAGACAAATGTGGCTTCGTTCTTCTTCATTTGGTCCACAAATGGAAAAAGCAAGGCGCAATGTTAATAAAGCTGTTTGTGCCTTTCTAAAAGATTTTGGCATGTCTTCTTTTCACAATGAAAATATTCTGTTTCGTAGTACAAACATTTTTCACAAAGATGGAGTTCATCTTACTTATGGTGGCAATCAGATTTTTCTGAGAAATATACAAAATGCATTGCAACCTTTTTTGGAATTACAACATCCATTTTGAAGTAGGTGTTAAGCATTTATCATTTTTGACTTACAAACTCCTCCCAAAGGCTCTTTTCATAGCCACCACTTCCTCCCAGAGAAAATTGCAATGTTTGTGAAGGGGTAGCAACCCAATTTTTTAAATGTTCGCGAACTGTCCGCGGACTTCTAAAAAATACAAAGGGCCCTGCTTCATTTATTTTCACTTCTATTTTTTTAACTGTGAAAGGCGGATCTGAAAAGAGCCTTATTTTTATTTTTTGATTTTTGATATTTTGTATTTTTTTGGCTTTTTATACACGACACACTAGGAGAGGAGGGGAAAGGAAGGTAAAGGTGGGGACACCAACCACAGGGATAAGAAAGGGTGAGCTGAGAGAGGAAGATGTAGAGTGCGTTTTATTTGGGTAGTGAGCAGATCTTCTCGTGCTCTGAGACGATAGTCTCAAAAGCACTATGAAGTTGCTCCCCCCGGCAGAGTACTGTGTACAGTACATACATACAACTGTGACCCTAGAAAGGTAAGGGTCATCAGCATTCTGTGTGGCCTGTGAGGCAGCTTGAGGAAGACGCTGTCCCACAGAGGTGGTCCTTGTGGTGACAGGATCAGAAACAGAGGATGAAGTAGAAGAAATCAACCTGCTACGTTCTTCGCAAGGTACAACCCTGAGAATAGCCCCAGAGTGAAATGACCTCAGGGGTCGCTTCATAGTTGTGGTCCCAAAGCTGTACTTACCGTGCTTCCCGCGACTGAGTATCATTTTGCACTCATTGCAGGTAACACGGTTCGCACAAGCCTTAGGAACATTCCCATGAATGGTAAATAACCGCCACACCCAAGACTCACGCCTATTGCGGGTAGTAGGGTTTTCCTCTACCTCATTCTCATCATCCTCTTCTTCCTCCTCCGCATCCTCACTCCCGTTCCCCTCTTCAGGCCCTTGGGGAGGTGGTGGTGGTGGAGGGGGTGGGGGTGGTGCTGAAGCAAGTGCAGCACCAGGTGGCAGTTCAGCAGCCAGGGATGCCATCTCGATGATGGTGTAATCTGCAGGTGGCAGCAAAAATCGCTGTGTTTTTCGAAGAATAGCCAGACACACAATGAGAATAAGCTCTAGGGCGTGGTCTTTTAAAGGGGTGCTTGTGCGTGGTCCGCGGATATGCGCGCTGTCCGCGGACAGATCGAACACAAAAAAAAGTTTGAAAAGTTTCAAAAGGTATGTAGAAACTCAGTATTACTATGTGGGACTTGTACCATGGTGAGATTTTATTGAAAAATATTATGGATTAATTGAAAATGTACTTTTAATTTGTTCGGGGACCCGAACAGTGTCCGCATTCAGAACACGCGATCAGCGTGGGCGCGGTCGTATGATCCGTTCACGAACAAGTCCGCGAAAGAAGCGCATGTCCACAGGACACCAAATGCAAAGAGATTGGCTAGCGCATGTGCGTTGATGTTCTATGGACACTGTTCGGGTCCTGAACTAATTAAAATTGCGTCGCACGTGAAACAAACTTTTCAGGACACTGCGTGTGTTCTTAGAACATTTTCAACTTGCTAGCAAACAGTACGGACAGGTATAGTGTTCTTTAAGACACCACCATTTTTGTTTAATTACGAACAATTCAGGACACCGCGTGTGTTCTTAGAACAGTTTGAAGTTGCTAGCGAACACTACGAACAGGTATAGTGTTCTTCAGGACACCTCCATTTTCGTTTACGTACGAACATTTCAGGACACCGCGTGTGTTCTTAGAATAGTTTCATCTTGCTAGCGAACAGTACGAACAAGTATAGTGTTCTTCAGAAAACCTGCACTGTCCGCGGACAACCAACATTGTTTTAAAAAAAAAAAAACTATTTACAACACAATATAAAAATTTAACTTTATTTAACATATATTAATAATTTATGACAGAGAAGGTGAGGCAGAAACAGAAACAAAAACAGGAGAATTAGGGCTTTCAACATGATTGTTATTAGGTGAAGAAGGGATGGAAGTCTCACCAAAAGGTTTTGGGTTATGGAGAGGGTTTGGGGATAATTGACTGGGATATGGTGAGGAGGGACAAGTACATGTGAGGAAATGGTACGAGGTTTTTGGTTTAAAATGATCTTCCACAAAAGTTTTCAAATTATTAAAATTAGTCAAGAATAAATTAATTTTTTCTTCTATACTGTGAAAAGTGTTATCCATAACAGGTTCTTCTGAAGTAGTTTCTATTTTGGTATGCTCTGTACAAAATAAATATATATATATGTTAAATGTATACAAAATAATAATAATTAAATGGTTTATATTATAAAGTGTTTACCATTAGTTTCACTATCTTGTGACATTTCTTCATGTGGGAAATGCTCCTCTAGCCATTCCAGAGTACTAGACATTTCTGTGAGACAAAAAAAAAAGATAATATATTTTTTTATCTAATACAGAAAGTTTATAAATATATGAATAAAATTAAGTACACTTACTATTTCAGGTAAGATATGTCCTATGTACTCATTGGGTCTGCTCCTGTTCTCAGTTCTGTCGTGTTTGTGAGGTGATTATGTTGGAAGCCAATTTATTTTCTTGTGGTATATTCCATTTTAGAACATGCATTTAAATGAATGGTTAGTGTGTTGTATATATGATTTACATTTTGTATGTATTAATACATATAATGTGTTTGTGTGCTTCTTTTTGAATTTGTTAAATGTTCCTATGTTATGATATAACAATCAAACATACCCCCCCAGAGTTTTTAGGTAGTGGTACTGTTCTTCGAACATGTCCGCGAACATTAAATGAGTTCGCGGACATCAAGTACAGTAGAAGAGATTCAGTCAGTTCCATATGATATGTATATAAAGTCAAAGTCATTATTGTTAAGTTGCACTACTAAAAGCCTATGAAATTCAGTGAAAAAACTTTGTTAAAGGGACGTTATGGTTAAGTTGCGCTGCTAAAAACCAATGAAATTCAGTGAAAAAACTTTGTCAAAGGGACGTTATGGTTCCAAGTAAAACCGAAAAACCCTTGAAATTCACCAGTTATGGTAAACTAAGCAACCATAACTCGCGCCACCACCGTGCACTGCTAAGACTAACACCCAGGACATCAAAGATGACATCACAAATGTCATTGATGACATCACTGATGACATCACATGTCTGGCTCACTCTTTTTTCTTTTGCTGACATATCTAGGCCACACGGTTTACTTTAGTAACAGTCAGAAATTAAAAAAATTATTTTATTTGTAGACATATTCTTCAAGTAGGTTCTTACAGTAATTCCCTTAGAGTCCAGTCACATCATATGAAACATATACATACGGGAAGGCACAAGCTTGAAAGACAGCAATCCTTTTTGTGCATAAAGATAATCAATAGACTTATGAGCACTTTCTGATAGTTCTGTTGTTTTTTTTTTTATGGCTGTACTTTCCCTGTATATGGTCATATTTGTATACATTGTACTCACAGTACTTTCCTCAGGGTCCAATCACATCAAGTGATACATATACCTAGAGTAAATAGCTGCTTTGAAACAGAGCAATCATTTATTTGCATGAAAATAATCAGTTAAGTTATGAATTGTTTCTACTACTACTGGTGCTTTTTTGCTAACTTCACTTTCCCTGTATACACCCATATTGGTATGTGTTCTTGTGTTTGTGTGTTTTGTCTATAGTAATGCAATTATGTAATACATGTGTTTTATTAGCTACTTATTACATATTTCACAGTACACAAAAATCTATTAAGAAAACAATTATCATTTCATTATTCAACATATTAACATTACGAATATTATACCTTCATCTTGTACGCTGCACACAATGTTATGTTTCTGTATGAGTAGCTTAGTATACTAGACAGAACCCCATAATAGAATGCTATTTATATAAATGCATCGTTCAATGCACTAATTAGGTATGATATTTATTGCAATGATCCTTGACACTTGTTTCGCAACATTATAATAAGAATCTCTTGTACACATATTTCATGAAAAGTACATACACATGTGATGTCATCAGTGATGTCATCAATGACATTTGCGATGTCATCTTTCAGGTCCTGGGTGTTAGTCTTAGCAGTGCACGGTGGTGGCGCGAGTTATGGTTGCTTAGCTTACCATGACTGGCGAATTTCAAGGGTTTTTCGGTTTTACTTGGAACCATAACGTCCCTTTGACAAAGTTTTTGCACTGAATTTTCTAGGTTTTTATCAGCGCAACTTAACCATAACGTCCCTTTAACAAAGTTTTTTCACTGAATTTGAAAGGTTTTTAGCAGCGCAACTTAACCATAACGTCCCTTTAACAAAGTTTTTTCACTGAATTTCATTGTTTTTTAGCAGCGCAACTTAACCATAACGTCCCTTTCACAAAGTTTTTTCACTGAATATATATATATATACATTCAGTAAAGAAACTTTGTTTAAGGGACGTTATGGTTAAGTTTCGCTACTAAAAACCTATGAAATTCAGTAAAAAAACTTTGCTAAAGGGACGTTATGGTTCAAAGTAAAACCGAAAACCCCCTGAAATTTGGCAGTTATGGTAAGATAAGCAACTATAACTCGCGCCACCGTGCACTGCTAACACTAACACCCAGGACATCAAAGATGACATCACAAATGTCATTGATGACATCACTGATGACATCACATGTGCATTTACTTTTCATGAAAACTCTGTACAAGGGATTCTTATAATGCTGAGCAAAAACTGTCAAGGATCATTGGGATAAATATCATGAGCTAATTAGTGCATTAAGCAATGCATTGATATAAATAGCATTCTATTATGAAGTTCTATCCAGTATAGTAAGCTACTTATGCAGAAACATAGGCAGTGTGTGCAGCATACATGATGAAGGTGCAATATTCATAATCTTGCCATGTTGAATAGTGAAATGATAACTGCTTTCTTATTAGAGTTTTGCGTACTGTGAAGGTACCGTAATTAGCACCAAGGTCCCTTTGAGGGTCCAATCCTTAACGACTGGTAAAACCAGCCGTTAAGGTGGGAACCCGCAAAGGGACCTTGTAATCAGGTGCTAAGGGATTACCGGTACCGGTACCCTTTCCGGTACCGGCAATCCCTTAGCGCCAGGGTCGTAATGAGGCCCCTTGACTGTTACTGAGCAAAACCATGTGGCCTAGATATGTCAGTAAAGGAAAAAAAGGTGGAGCCAGACATGTGATGTCATCAGTGATGTCATCAGTGACATTTGTGATGTCATCTTTGATGTCCTGGGTTTTAGTGTTAGCAGTGCACGGTGGCACGAGTTATGGTTGCTTATCTTACCATAACTGCTGAATTTCAGGGGTTTTTCGGTTTTACTTTGAACCATAACGTCCCTTTAACAAAGTTTTTTTACTGAATTTCATAGGTTTTTAGTATGGAAACTTAACCATAACGTCCCTTTAACAAAGTTTTTTTTTACTGAAATTCATAGGTTTTTAGTAGCGCAACTTAACCATAACGTCCCTTTAACAAAGTTTTTTTACTGAATTTCATAGGTTTTTAGTAGCGCAACTTAATCATAACATCCCTTTAACATAGTTTTTTTACTGAATTTCATAGGTTTTTATTAGTGCAACTTAACCATAAAGTCACTTTAACACATTTTTTTTGATTGAATTTCATAATTTTTTATTAGTGCAACGTAACCATAACGTCCTTTTCAATGGAGGAAGACCACTAGCATCCTAGGTTCTCAAAGTGGGAACCCGGGGTGGTAAAAAAAAAGATTTTTCTTCCCAAACCAGGAACAGAGACACATGGGGCATGAGCGGGGGGTGGGAGAGACACACGGGCATGAGCGGGCAGAGACACACGTGGCATGAGCGGGGGGTGGGTGGGTGGGAGAGACACACGGGGCATGAGCGGGGGGTGGGTGAGACACAAGGGGCATGAGCGGGGGGTGGGAGAGACACACTAGGCATGAGCTGGGGGTGGGTGGGTGGTAGAGACACACACACACGGGGCATGAGCGGTGGGTGGGTGGTAGAGACACACACACGGGGCATGAGCGGGGGGTGGGTGGGAGAGGCACACACACGGGGCATGAGCGGGGGTGGGTAGGTGGGAGAGACACACACACGGGGCATGAGCGGTGGGTGGGTGGGAGAGTCACACACACGGGGCATGAGCAGGGGGTGGGCGGGTGGGGGAGACACGGGGCGTGAGCAGGGGGTGGGAGAGACACACGGGGCATGAGCGGGGGGTGGGAGGGTGGGAGAGACACACAGGGCATGAGCGGGGGTGGGCGGGTGGGAGAGACACATGGGGCATGAGTGGGGGGTGGGCGAGACACACAGGGCATGAGCGAGTGGTGGGCGTGACACACGGGGCATGAGCGGGGGGTGGGAGAGACACATGGGGCATGAGCGGGGGGTGAGTGGGAGAGACTCACAAACGGGGCATGAGCGGTGGGTTGGTTGGTTGTTCGAGACACACACACGGGGCATGAGCGGGGGTGGGTTGGTTTTCAAGACACACACACGGGGCATGAGCGGGGGTGGGATGGGTGGTTGAGATACACACGGGGCGTGAGCGGGGGGTGGGTGGGAGAAACACACACACAGGGCATGAGCGGGGGGAGGGTGGTTGTTCGAGACACACACACACGGGGCATGAGCGGGTGGTGGGCGGGTGGGAGAGACAGACACACACACACACACAGGGCATGAGTGGGGGGTGGGTGCGAGGGGAGAGACACGCAGGGCATGAGCGGGGGGTGGGCGGCGGTTGGGGAGAGACACACGGGGCATGAGCGGGGGGTGCACGAGACACATGGGACATGAGCGGGGGGTGGGCGGCGGGCGGGGAGACACACACGGGACATGAGACATGAGCGGGGGTGGGTGGCGGTTGGGGAGAGACACACGGGACATGAGCGGGGGTGGGCGGCGGGTGGGGAGAGACACACGGGACATGAGCAGGGGGTGGGCGGCGGGTGGGGAGAGACACACAGGACATGAGCGGGCGGTGGGCAGCGGGTGGGGAGAGACATACGGGACATGAGCGGGGGGTGGGCGGCGGGGGGGAGACACACGGGACATGAGCGGGGGGTGGCGGCGGGTGGGGAGAGGCACACGGACATGAGCGGGGGGTGGGTGGCGGGTGGGGAGAGACACACAGACATGAGCGGGGGTGGGCGGCGGGTGGGGTGAGACATACAGACATGAGCGGGGGGTTGGCGGCGGGTGGGGAGAGACACACGGACATGAGCGGGGGTGGGAGAGACACGCGGGGGTTGGGAGAAACACACGGACATGAGCGGGGGGAGTGCGTGGGGGTCGAGACACACGGACATGAGCGGGGGTGGGCAGGAGGGGAGAGACACACGGACATGAGCGGGGGATGGGCCGGAGGGGAGAGACACATGGACATGAGCGGGGGGTGGGAGAGACACACGGGGGGTGGGAGAGACAAACAGGGCATGAGCGGGGGGTGGGCAGGTGGGAGAGACGAGCGGGGCACGATCGGGGCATGAGCGGGGGGTGGGAGGGAGGGAGAAAGACACACAGACATGAGCTGGAGGGAGAAAGACACACGGACATGAGCGGGGGATGGGCGGGAGGGAGAAAGACACACAGACATGAGCGGGGGGTGGGCGGGAGGGAGAAAGACACACGGACATGAGCGGGGGTGAGCGAGAGGGAGAAAGACACACGGCGTTCGTGTGCAGGCGGCAGATCCCACTCCTCGGCCCTCCGCTGGCCACCGTGTGCCGATGGCGTGAGCGGGGGGCTGGAGGAAAAGGAAAGACACGGAGCATGAGTGGGGGTGACAAGAAGGACACACGGGGCATGAGCGGGGTGGGGTGGGAGGAACAGGAGACAGACACGGGCATGAGTGGGGGTGGGGGACTTACTGTGCAGGCGGGATACAAAGCCTCTCATGCGAGGAACAAAGATGGCAGGCGTCTCTGAAGCCAGACGCACTGCACGCTTTCACCGCATCCAATGAGAGAGCACGTCAGATGTCCGCGGACATCACGCAAGCTGCTTGCCCAATCACCGTCCTGTCCGCGGAGCGAACAGGGAAGTGTGTCCGCGAAGCGAACACAGATATCACTAATTTTTTTCACTTACATTTTTGTCATTTTTTTAAAACCTACTGGACGGATTTACTCCAAATAAAGCAAAGCATGCTTTTGGGACAAAGCCGCCGCTCCTGCCGCAAATTTGGTGTAAATCCGTCCATCGGTTTGGGCTGTAGGCGTGAGCAAAGACTTTTCCCATTATGTCTATGGGAAAAAAAAAAGGTTTTGGGACCCCCCCCTATAACTTTGCCCCCCCCCTGGACGAATCCTCACCAAACTTTGCAAAACAAATTCAGAGTGACTCAAATACTTTGGTGAGGTTTCGTCCAGGGAGAGCGAAGTTATAAGCCGCCCAAAAAGTGCTCTTCCTATGAAAACACCAACTTAACCATAACTACATGGCCACTACCGTGGCCATATAATATATTTCAATCCGATTTACTTAATTTGATGGTATGGTGTGACACCAATTACATTATGGATCCTTTTATGGATCAAAGGGAGAAATAAATCTTCAAAACCTACAAAACACATAAAGAATTCCTTAAATGTATCTTGGGAAATGGCCTATTGCACTTGTACAGATTGGTCACCCTACAAAGTTCGACTTTCCTTTCACCTCCATTACTCACAATAAATGTTCCCATATTCATCATATTACATGGCCACGGTAGTGCCATGTAGATATGGTTAAGTTGGTGTTTCCATAGGAAGAGCACTTTTTGGGCGGTTTATAACTTCGCTCCCCCTGGACGAATCCTCACCAAACTTTGCAAAAGAAGTATATGGCCCACTCTGAATTACTTTGCAAGGTTTGGTGAGGGTTCGTCCAGGGGGGGAAAAGTTATAGGGGGGTCCCAAAACTTTTTTTTTCCCATAGACTGAATGGGAAAAAACTTTGCGCATGGCTACAGCCCGAACCGCTGGACGGATTTACACCAAATCTGCGGCAGGAGCGGCGGCCTGGTCCCGAAAGCATGCTTTTGCAAATTTGGTGTGAATCCATCCAGTAGTTTTTTAAAAAAATGACCAAAATTTAAGGCAAAAAAATTAGTGATATCTGTGTTCGCTTCGCGGACGGACTTCCCTGTTCGCTCCGCGGACAGCACCCCGATTGGCCCATGGCCTTGCGTCATGTCCGCGGACATGTGACGTGTTCGCTGATTGGACGGCGAGGGGCGTGGAGATTTTCTGTGGCGCCCGCCATCTTGTATTCGCCATCGACCTCGTACAGCGCGGTGAAACGTGGATTAAAAATTGTATTTAGTGCCCTGTGTTGGTGTGTAAGAGTGTTTGGGGAGGGTGGGGGAGTATGAGATAGGTTCAATGTTTTGTTTTTTATGTGCTAGACGTTTTTGTTGCGTTCGATTTGTCATCGGAGAACACGGCTGTTCTGACATTTTGTAAATAAACTAAATGGTGGGGTGTTTAGAGGACGGAGTATGTGTCATTATTGTTCGCAAGTAAGGTAAAAATGAGCTATGAACACTCGCGGTGTACTTAATTGTTCGTAAATACACAAACTGGGGGTGTCCTCAGGACGCTCTCCGTATTGTAATCTGTCTATTTGAATGTGTTCTAAGAACACTTGCGGTGTCCCGAAATGGTTGCAATTACACAAAATGGGGGTGTTCTGAGAACGTTGTTTGTTGTCAGGGTGAAAGTGTTTTAAGACCACTCCTTTTGTCCGCTAATAGTACAATTTCCTATGGGCGTCAACCAACTTTTTGTCCACTAAAGAAACGATAAATCCGGCTGGTGTGCGCCGACATTATGTGATAATCCTATGACTTGCGCTATTGACCTGGCTGACTTTCTTTTGCGACACTAAATCATATCTCCCGCCCCTAAGCTTGATATTATCAAAGCATTCATATTCCCCGCCTCTCTCCGTGAGGTTACAGGGAGCATCATCAAACGCGCCCAGTCCTCTCCAGCCCTAAGTGGCTTTACACAGAACCCAGAAGACAACACATATTATGTCACAACACAGCGCGCCACCATTCGGAATATGAAACAGTGATTTAAAAGCAAACAGCAAGATTGTACATTTTGTAAAGTACATTTATTTGACATCAAATGTTTAGAGAATATTCAGCAATTTGCATTTGTCTTTGTTGTCGATCCGCAAAAGTTCATGTTGAGGCACGCGATGTTCCTTTGCGGTACAGAGGGTGTTAGATCAGCTTACAACTTAGTGCGCCACAATTCGGAATATGAAACTGTGGTTTAAAATTAAACAGCAGGATTGTACATTTGGTAAAGTACATTTATTTCACATGAAATGTTTAGTGAATATTCAGCGATTTGCTATTGTCTCTGCTGTCGATCAGCAAAAGTTTATTTGAAGCCACGCGTTGTTCCTTTGTGGTAGATAGGCTGTTGGTTTATGATAAAAGCAGTTAATGGTCGCTCTTATAATCAGAAGATTGCTCCAAAAACGAGCCATTAGACCACCCTATTGGTTGGTATGTTGTTTGTAGCCGCTAGTACTGCGTAAGGTCATATTGGTCCTTGGCGATTGTCCCATAAAATGGTGAGGGTCATGAAGTTTCATATTTGGACCTGCACCTGGCAGTTGAATACCCCATCCGCTGGAGTCTGTAAATTGTGACATAGGCAAAATGGGGCCACATACCTGTTTTAAAAAACATAAATTAGTCTCACCAGCCGATCTTCATTAAAAATCATCATTTTATTTATTAGGGCGTGAAACTATTTGCTATCGAAGATAGTGCAACGGAGTATGTTAATAATAAAATAATAATATTTTCCCATTCATATAGCGCTAAGAACCATGAGGTATCTAAGCGCTGCTTATTATTAACCGCGGTGTGTGGTGCTCATTTATCGACCACGAAAGGATGAAAGGCTGAGTTTGGCCTTGCCGGGATTCGAACTTGCGTTCGCAAGCTGTACACGGATGTCAAAGCGAGCGTTGTACTCGCTGTGCCATTTGACAGGCTACAGTGAAGTGGCACAGCGATTAGAGCGCTTGACCGCCTATAGACTGGTTAAATTATTTCTATTAACCCACCCTGTGTCGTCTGCCTTTTTCAGAGCCCTCTAAACAACAGGGGATCAATTTGGCGGTGATAGTGCGTGGTAGAAAACATTATGCCACTTTCAACGAACAAGTTCAACTTGAGCAATCTTTAATGCTACGCTATTGTAATTATATTTGGTATAAAATAATCTAAAGGGTTACTTACAGTACAATTGCAATTTCCATTGTCTACGAATGGTGCAGTCCCAAAATACGACTCCGTGTGTGCCAATGATCTTTCGCATAGTGATATAATATATAAAAGTGGTTTTGTTTCATAAAGTTCATCCTTATCTTCTCTTACGTTTTAGCAACACTCCTTCAAGAGAAGTCTTTCATCACAATCTCTGTCTGTCAAGGTCAAAACACAATACAACTTTATAGTCCGCTTCGTGAGCCTCTCCGGGGCCCGAGAAAAAAATTTAAGCAGCTGACCTTCACTGTGAACGAGCATAAATTCTTACTTTGCAACATTCTGTGTAAGCCATCTGTAGAAGTTGGTTTTTGCACGCCATGTTTGTATATTTTTTGCGTGATATTAAAAAAAGTTTGTTTAAAGGATGTTATGGTTTTAAGTACAGCCGAAAGACCCCTGAAAATCGCAAGTTATGGTAAGCTATGAAAAATAATTCACGCCACCACCGTGCACTGCTAAGACTAACACCCAGGACATCAAAGATGACATTGCAAATGTCATTGAAGAAATCACTGATGACATCACATGTGTATGTACTTTTCATGGAATTTATGTACTAGGGATTTTTATTATAATGTTGCGAAAAAAGTGTCAAGGATATTGCAATAAATATCATACCGTTATTAGTGCTTTGAACGATGCATTGATATAAATAGCATTGTATTATGGGATTCTATCTAGTATACTGAGCTACTAATGGAGAAACATAGCATTGTGTGCAGAGTACAAGATGAAAGCATAATATTTGTAATGTTAATATGTTGAATAATGAAATGATAATTGTACTGAAATGTTTGAAAATTCACAAAATGGGGGTGTTCTGAGGACGTTATTCGTATTGTGTGATTGCTTAGCTGTATGCAATGAGGGAATGGCACAGAGAGTAAAGTAGACGCCGTCCACGGACACCGCGGCTGTTCGTGGACAGGGCGTGCTACATCCGGGTTTTTCCAGGAAATCCAACATGGAAATAAGACTGTACGGATCAGCCAATCAGATGTCGAGGTTGTGGATTTGTGTTGAAAGAGAATGTGTGTGGTGAAGATGGCAGAAGTGGAGAAAGTCAGGGTGTTGGTGCTCGGAGATATGTTTGTGCATGGTTTACAGCAGTACGCTGAATACAGGCATGTTGCAAGAACTTTGATGTGAAAGGAGTGGAGGTGGTGTGGAGCACTGTGCCTGATTGCAATGTACAGGGAATTGTACAAGTTTGTGAGGATATGGCCACGATGAACAGTCCGCATGTGGTAGTTTTGCACTATGGTGCTTTCCATTTGGGCAACGTCAGTGCCCCTACTTTGTTGGCTGATTTGGAATGCTTGGTTCAAGCCGTAATAAAGATCCTTCCAAATGCGAAAGTAATTTTTTCTGTATTACTACCTAGGGTAATATGGGACAATAGTTCAGTTTTTGTCCTCAGCAAAACATTGATAGGTGTGTCATCAACCGAGGCATGTGTGCCTTCATGCTTAGAGCTGTTATGTTCTTCTGTAACAATGAGAATATTGATGCCAGTAATGCTGTTAATTTTAAAGAAGATGGCATTTCTTTATCTTTTACGGGAAATGCCTTTCTATTTTGGAATGTAAGGGTTGCTTTGGAGAAGATTACGTAAAGATTTTAGGAGTAAAGTAAGAAAAAAAAAACAAGAAAAAAAAATACAAAATAACAGGTGTCTGTCAAGCATCTGTAAAAAAAAAACAGCTCTTTTCAGAGCCAACTTTAAAAGGGAAATGGGGCACAATATTTAAATTTACGTTCACCACGCTCAGATTTTTGATATGTCCGCGGACATGGCGGTAGTCCGCGGACATGAAAATCACTACGAGGGGGTTAGTATGTTCTATGTTACATGTATATGAAGTCAGGGATATTATGGTTAAGTTGTGCTACTAAAAACCTATGAAATTCAGTGAAAAAACTTTGTTAAAGGGACGTTATGGTTAAGTTGCGCTACTAAAAAGCTATGAAATTCAGTAAAACATTTTTTGTTAAAGGGACGTTATGGTTAAGTTGTGCTACTAAAAACCTATGAAATTCAGTGAAAAAACGTTGTTAAAGGGACGTTATGGTTCAAAGTAAAACCGAAAAACCCCTGAAATTCGGCAGTTATGGTAAGATAAGCAACCATTACTCACGCCGCCACCGTGCACTGCTAACACTAACACCCAGGACATCAAAGATGACATCACAAATGTCATTGATGACATCACTGATGACGTCACATGTGCATTTACCTTTCATGAAAAGTCTGTACAAGGGATTCTTAGTGTAATGCTAATAAAAAAAGGGTCAAAGATTATTGGAATAAATATCAAGTGCTAATCAGTGAATTAAGCTATGCATTGATATAAATAGCATTCTATTATTAACTTCAATCCAGTATACTAAGGTACTCATGTAGAAACATAGGCATTGTGTGCAGTATACATGATGGAGGTGCAATATTCATAAGCTTGTCATGTTGAATATTGAAATGATAACTGTTTTCATATTACAGTTTTGCGTACAGTGAAACTTGTGATAAGTAGGTAATAAAACCCACTTACTACATAATTGCATTATTATACACAAATCACAAATAGACAACACCACATACAAATATGAATATATACAAGGGAATTGAAGTAGGAAAAAGAAACAGCAATAGTAGCAGAAAGTGTTCATAACCTAACTGATTACCTTTATGGAGAGAAATGATTGCTCTGTTTCAAAGCTGTTAATTACCCTATCTATATATATCACATGATGTGTCTGGACCCTAAGGAAAATAGTGTGAGTACAACATATAAAAATATGACCATATACAGGGAAAGTACAGTAATAAAAAAAACATCAAAAGTATCAGAAAGTGCTGATAAATCTACTGATAATTTTAATGCACAAAAAGGATTGCTGTCTTTCAAGGTTGTGACTTCTCCTATGTATATGTTTCATATGATATGACTGGACCATAAGGGAATTATTCTAAGAACATACTTGAAGGATAAGTCTACGAATATAGTAATTTACAATTTTTAGTTCATGACTGTTACTGAAGAAAATCATGTGGCCTAGATATGTCAGGAAAGGAAAAAAAGGGAGAGCCAGCCACGTGATGTCATCAATGACATTTGTGATGTCATCTTTGATGTCCTGGGTGTTAGTGTTAGCAGTGCACGGTGGCGGCGCGAGTTATGGTTGCTTATCTTACCATAACTGCCGAATTTCAGGGGTTTTTCGGTTTTACTTTGAACCATAACGTCCCTTTAACAAAGTATTTTCACTGAATTTCATAGGTTTTTAGTAGCGCAACTTAACCATAACATCCCTTTAACAAAGTTTTTTTTACTGAATTTCATAGCTTTTTAGTAGCGCAACTTAACCATAACGTCCCTTTAACAAAGTTTTTTCACTGAATATATATATATATATATTCAAGGAAACAAACTTTAGTTGCACGGAGATTAAGGTGAGAACTTAATGCAAAAAAATCCCTGAAATTCAACTAAAGCCACCTTATCTTCGCGCCCTCTGTTGCGCAGCCTTTAACCACAATGCCATCACAGATCACATCAATGATGACACCACTAATTACATTACAACATCAACTGGCATTAAGCATGGCTTTCAGCCATAGTCAGTGTGCATGGGCACATTTATTTTAACACATTAATGGGTACCAGTCAAGGCCTTCAGTTATGGACAATGGTCCCAACCTTCACTCATGTGCACTGAATATTTTAAAACACTAACAGGCTACCAACCATAGATTGTGGCGTTTACCAATGGATACAGCTTTCAACCGTGTCCACTGTATATTTTATACACTAATCAGGCACTACCCGTGGACTTTAGCACAATACTGGTCAGTGGCCACAATCTTTGGCTGTGCCCACTATATATTCTAACATATAAATGAGCTACTAGCCATGGCCTTTGACCTTGAGCAGTCTGTACATCTTTTGGCCATGTCCACTATATATTTTACAAACATAAAATGCAATAAACAATGGCCTTTGTCCATGCTCACTATGTATCATACAACACTAAACAGTCACTAACTATGGTCTTTGGCCGTGCCCACTGTATATTATATACACTAACCAGCCACTAGCCATGGTCTTCGACACAATACTAGCCAGTGTCCACAGCCTTTGGCTGTGCCAACTGTATATTCTATCATATTAATAGGCACTAGCTATGACCTTTAGCCATGACCACTGACTACAGCTTTGCAGGTTGCCCACTCTATATTTTAAAACAGTGATGGGCTAGTAGGCATGGATTTTAACCATGCACATTGGTATGTTTGTACACTAACCAACCACTAGCTATGGCCTTTGGTGCTGGCCAGTGACCCCGACCTTTGTCATGGCCAGGTCCAAAGCCTAAATTGTTATTAAGACAACCCATGATTCATGATTCAACAACAGCGTTTGCCGTCTCTTTGTTCATGTGCACCCTTTGTTTGAACATGATCTCCAAGTAAGTATGTTCTATGGCTGTCATATGGGTTTGGGGCACACTCTGTGGGTAATGTTGGCATTGAGATGTTTTCCGGGGGACTTGTGTGCATGCTTCATCTAAAGGTGTTGTTTAGTATGATGCATTCATGGTCAATGTACATATGTGGAGTATTATAGATGTGAAGAGCTGACATTTGAAATCACATGTTTCACATCTTTGTCATGCACATCTGTTGCGTTCCTACTTCCATCCTTTGCAGTACTAGCATGGTCATTGATGGACATGGCATGCATGGGTGTGTGGTAGATATATGCTGTAGTTCATATGGCACATTATTTGTGAATATGTTCATGGGTAGTTAGTCATGTGGTGGGTGGTTTGCCGTAGGCATCATGGCATTACTCTGATTGAATTGGCCAAGTGGACATGTGTTTCACATTTGGGGGTGGGTGCATCACAAGGCTGGAGGTAGCAGAGGATGGTGACGTGATGTCATTCCTTGTGCAGGGGCACTGCATGCTTGGTCCAGTGTCTCAGTGTGGTAGAGAATGTTTGTGAGTGTGTATGTGATGCTGGAAATGCCTTATGGATGGACAGGTACTCCTGTCCTTGCCCCACCACTTCTCTGTGTGTGTTTTCTGCCACTGCCTGGACCTTGTATGCATGTTTTTGGGAACCTGTGTGTTTCCCAAAGAGCAGGGTATGGGCTGGTGGCAGCTACATGGTCACTTGACAGTGGCTCTGAGTATATGTCCCTGTTTTTCCCTGTCCTCCTGACTTTGCTTTTGGGTGGGAATACAATATATGGCCCTGTGGCTGCCTCCTGTCAGACTGACTGCAGCCTTCCCAGGGGCTGTGTGAATGGAGTTGGGAGTCAACTCACATTCTCAGTTGTTGGTGTCAGGTTTTTGTGTGCGTGACACAATGAATGAGACAGCCCTGACTGAAACAGTCAAGAATGCAGCGTAGTGCGCTGAAAGGCTGGGTACTTGCCCCAATCCACATTCTTTGTTATGGGTGTCTGGGTGGAGTGAATGGCATGAATGCCTGTGAGCCCGATTGGTAGCATGCCTGAATGAATGACCTTCTGCGTGATTGGCTGACTGAGCCTGGCTCAGCCAGAGTGAATGGGGAACATATGTGTATATCTGGGGACCTCTCACTTACCAATTTG
This sequence comes from Ambystoma mexicanum, assembly GCF_040938575.1. Classification (NCBI taxonomy): domain Eukaryota; kingdom Metazoa; phylum Chordata; class Amphibia; order Caudata; family Ambystomatidae; genus Ambystoma; species Ambystoma mexicanum. Next base: position 423,628,540 of record NC_090937.1, on the reverse strand, counting down.
TTCAGAAGCTGAAGTTGAAGCTGAAGCAAGAAGAAGCTATTCCTTGAAGCCCAGCTGGTGGAGAAGTCTGCTGATGCCATTTCTTCAAGTAATCCAAAAGCTGTTGTGTCTCCCAAGGATTAATCCAGAGCGAACCTGCAAAGGAGACCTCTCCCCAAGCTATGAGGGTCCTTTGCACAAAGCTGCTGGAAACCAATCCTGTGTACCTGCCGTCTGGCAAATGGGTATTCGAACTCCAGAAGAGCAGTGCCAGATATCTCGATCCAGAGAAGTTTACTGGTGACACGCAGGGTGAGGAGGATCATTTTGTGACTGCTGGAAGCCGTTTCTGCCAACCATCCAGAAGACGGGGTCACCTGGCATAGTGCTGCTAGACACCTGGAGCTGTGAAAGTTCCTAACTGCCTAAGAACCTTTCAAAAGGCATCCTTGCCATCATCCCTGACCAGAGAGTCCAGAGTTGCTGGATGCAGAGGAGAGTCCGTCGGTGGGTTTTCCACCACCAAAAGCTAACAAACATGTCCCGAGGGCTCAGACTTGGAGAGGGTCCAAGGTTCACTCCCGTGGTCGAGTCCAGGTTTCCAGAAGCCATCTAGAGGTTTGTGTTGCGAAGAACTGAAAGTCTGAAAACCTTGATATTCCAAAACCGACACCAAATGTGACCAATGCACCCGCCACCGCCAGAAGTATTGAAGGGTGCCAGGGGGTCTTACTTTCTTCTGCCAAGCCTTTAAGGAGCCCACAGCAAGTTTCATCTTCACAGAACTTCTAGTCAGAGAAATCGTCAAGAGTACCGGGAAGAGCCAAACTGCTGCAATTCAGAAAGACTTTGGTTCCTTTTTACCCTTGGACTCAGCATCCCAGTGGCTCCTTCTTCCAAAGGGGGTTTATCCTTGGAGGGAATTGTAGAGTAAAGCCACCAAAACTCTGCCACTTCACCTGCCAAGGCACCAAAGTTACTGTGACGAAGAAGAGAATCTTTTTGCCTCGGGAGTCGTCCAGGGGTTCCAGATTCTTCTTGGGTCCTGCTCTCCTGTGCCCTCTCATGAACTTTGGGGTGGTAGAACCTTTTAAAAGAAAGCACAAGGTTATTGAACATTATTGGACTGGGGTGTAAAAGACAACATAAGTTACTTCCTTACCTTTTCCCTTGCAGGTTGCCCAGGAAGGGGGATCCTCACTCTGAATTACGTGTCTAGTCTAAAGAAAGCATTCTGCCACTGTTCTTAACAAAACTGCATTTCCTCCCTATTCTATGCTGTTATACCTAACTTAATAATACACCTTCCTATTTAAAACTGACTGCAGTTAGTGCATCTATTACAGGATTTAAGTCAGGGGTGTTGCTAGGTCTGGAAAAGACCCGGGGCTAAGCTGATGTCAGAACTGTTGGGACTGGGGGCTAGCTAGTCTTTTGGCTGTAGCTCCTGAGATTCTATCCGGGGCTACAACCAAAAGATCAGGGGCTATAGCCCCCTTAGTCCCCCCTAGCAACGCCCCTGATTTAAGTACCATTCTTTGAATAAGTATTCCAAGTACAAAGTGTTATTATTTATATGTGTATATATATCACTGAACCCTTATTTTATATAAAGAAGTTATGTTATCACCTTACATAGTGTGTGGACATTTCTTTCTGGGGCTTTGGTGAAACGCAGTACTTAAGAACCCGCCTGCATCAACTCCTGAAAGCTTAAGCCTGGCTGCTTGTCCGTTGCTACCAAACTGAGCACCTTGCTGGGGTGTCCTGTGCCTTTACCCTAGCATAAAGAGGGCAGAAGTACAGATACCTCCCTCCAGACTTTACAGTGTGTCTAATTGTGACAATGTGGTGATGCAGAAAATGTTTTATGATGGATCATTGGGTCTGCTATTGGAGATGGGTACAGATGTTTTCATGTGTCTTTCAAAATGTTCCACATTGTACAAGTGTTTGAGAAATCTGGTGAGAGCTCATTTACCTCTGCCCATTCTCTTCTTGAGGGTCAGTTTCTGGTACATTGTGTTACTTTCTGGTACCACTGATGTTTGTGCGTCCTTTTGGCACTTGCTTGTCCATGTGGATGTGATCACACTTCATACACAGGTATGGCTTATTAGCAGCCTTACTCTGAGTTACTGGGCTACACAAATCACATGTGGACTAGGTTACATGTACATAAAGTGACCAAGTGTAGCTACAGTAACGGTATAGTTGGCTGGTGTTGTGCAGCTCAGTATGAACAGGGAGCCATGGAAGAGGTGACTGTCCTGGATTCAACAGCACTGCTTCCAACTGATTATGTTGGACGAGGATGTCTGGCCGTTGTACAGCATATTAGACAGAGGCCAGAGCAGTTAAGGTAGGTGAGGGCTCCACATTGTACTGGGAAGAGGGCAGACTTGGGGTGCTGCCGTAAATTGGAGGTTGGGGCACAGATCAATTTGGTACTGGAATGAGGGTGGACTTGTCGGTGCTGCCTTAAATTAGGCAGTTGGGACACAGATCAGTGGGGTTACCGGAATGGGGGTGGACTTATGTGTGCTTCCTTAAGTTATAGGGATAGGGGGCAGATAACTGAGGTTGCTGGGACGATGGCAGACCTGTGGGTGCTGCCTTAATTTAGGGGCATTAGAGTGCAGATCAGTTGGGGTACTAGGATGAGGGTGAACTAATGGGTGCTACATTATGTTAGGAGGTTGGGGCGCAGATCAGTGGGAGTCCCGGGATGAGGCCAGACATGAGGGTGCTGCCTTATGGTAGGGGGCTTGGGCGCAAATTAGTGGGGGTACTGGGATGAGGGCTTGTCGGTTACAGGAGATGAGTGGAAGTAATCAAGATTGTCAGTAAGTAATCCCTGATTTCTTTTTTCCCAAAATTGCTTGACAATACTACGTTCTGTTTCGAATGGGGGTGCGTTGTGGGTTTTCCGGGTGCTACTCGTTCTTCTTTGCTCTGCAGGTTTTTAATCTCATTTAATTCAATGAATCATCTCACAATGCTATTAATTTCGTCTGCTCATAGTTCTTGCACGCGATAACTAATAAGCATGGATTTAGCAAATTGTTTGTAAATTCGGATCTTGATCTTTGTTTAACTGTCCCTGGAGGGAGAGCGCACTTTTCTTGGAAAACCTCTATAGAGTTCTATATGAGTAAAACATGTATATTCTAAAAAGTGCCAATAAACTCTTATCACGTACTGTGTTCAGATGTGGAGAAATGCTGATTACACAATACAGAACAGTGAAATGTGTAAATATGAGTGGGATGAAGAGTTTATATGTGCGAAAAGGGTTCAGAGATTGGAGGCGAGACAACATGCGCCTTGCTTCACAGTTACAAGCCATTATGAGGCATCCGTGTCTCTGATGAGCAACAAGGAGGGAGTGTGGAACACAAACAGTGAAAGGAAAGTACGTACGTTTAGTGTTTTGTAATTCAATTAATCTTAATTTAGTCACGTGGCAGCACGCCAGTGTTTTTCTTTCCCAACCTGCCAAAGCGTTTGAGAACTTGTGATTCTGCTTAACACTTAGAAACATATCACTCAAAAATAGCGACAATTGAAGAGTGAATATAAAAACACTGCAGGTTCAAGAAAGAAAGGACGGAGCGTGGCTAATTCACTCATAGCAGCACCACTTTCTTGAAGCAGCACTGGTTGTGGATAACATTGTTGAGCAGATGTCAGTGCAAGCACTGTGGACACATGAGTGGCTGTTGTCCTGTTCCACAGTTAGGGCGGAGTTACAGAAACTTAGCAACGGTGCAAGTGCAATTAGCATTATGGCAACAATCCCTTAATCCAAAATGAGAATAAAAAATTTAAATCGGTGATAAGCCTGGCGGTAATGGAAATACTGATGTGTTTTTTCAGCACCGCCAAATTCCGAATTTCTGACGTTGAATGGGAGGATTTACCTCCAGCATTATGATATGATATGATAGGTTATTTATAATGCGCTTAATACCCAGAGCTTTCTAAGCGCGGACCCGGGGATCGAACATGTGGTGCTCTGTGTCATCTCGCTTCCAAAGCGAACACGTTGCCCCTGAGATATCCTCCCGAGATATAACAACAATCACTGAAATTAACATAGCAGACTTGCGGCTCATGGTAATTCCACTAAAATCCCATGGACCCCAAAAATGGGGATTAACACCACCCTAGCAACACTCGTAACCCCTCCGCAAAACCACAAGACCATGGGCCAACGCCTTACTACGAGGTCCCTTTGCGGGTTCGGGAATTTAACGCCTGCTTTTTGCAGGCGTTAAAAACCAACCTGCAAAGGGACCAGGGAGCTAATTACGGTACCGCAATTTGCGGCACCGTAATTAGCGCCTTCCCCATTCCCATAGAGCCCTATGGGGCAAAAATGGGAATGGGGAAGGGCAATGGGGGAAGTGGGAATTACCGCCCCACCAACCTTGGAATAGGGTGGTAATTCCCCTTTCCACCAAGGCGGTGCCGGTATTTTACCGGCATGGACCAAGGTGCTAATAGCACCTTGGTCCACCGCCATCCGTGTAATGAGGCCCAACGTGGCGGTAACAGTAAAGATGCAATGCAGAATTACCACCAAACATGAAATGAGACCCTATATTCATTTAAAGAACATTTGCACCAGGCAAAGTATTAGAATCAGACAAAACATCAGGCTGCTGCAAACATGCATTGACAGAATATGTTGCACTAGGGAAGTGGTCTCCAACCTTTGGCTCCCCCAGATGTTTCTGAGTACAACTCCATTTAGCCCTACACAGCATAGTCAATGTTTAGGGACCATAGGAGGTACAGGTCACAACTGGAGAGCGCAGATTTCTGACCACTGCAATAGGAACATGTTTGCCCTGAGGCTATTTGCATTTCCACTACTGCAATGTTTATGTAATAATGCTGAACTGTGTGTTTATAGAGTAACTGCCTGCATCTAGAGTGAATTCAGGGAGTACAACACTCGGATTACACTGGGACTGATGTGTATGGAGGTAATTTTAAACACATGTGGTGCCAGTGTGTAATACCTACACTTTTTTGAAACTGCTACTTATGAGTTGGGTTTGCATCGGATATGCATCCAAGGATGGATGGCTGACAATCACATTTGACTGAATGCTTCCAAGACTAGCATATTGCTACTCTGAGCTTTGGATCATCAATCAATACATGCCCCTTGGCCGCTCTTTGGTGCATTTCCCTACCCCCCAGAATAGACTACTGTGTTCCTTGAAAATTAGGATGTAGAATTATCAGTATAGGTTTTGGGAGTTCACACTTAGCCTGGTGGGTGCAGGGGTGTGGGTCAATATTTTAGACTTGGAGTCATTGGTCTAGAAAAAGATGTATGCTTGGATTTAAGAGCTTGATATTTCATTATAGAGTAACAGAGGTTTTAAGGAGTTTAGATAAGGCTTATAGTTAAGGGATTACATCTTAAATTGTTAGAGGTATCAGTTAAGATGTATGCTTACGTTAGGTTCCTCATTTAGTTATGGCAGTTAAATGATGAATCTTAGGTGTTGGGGTTTAGGCTACACATTTTAAGCTAAGTATTATAGTTCTGTTTCAGATTGTGTTCATGTGATATGCTTATGCATTGGAACATTTTCCTTAACCTCAAAACTGGATGACTTTGAGAAAGACTGCTCTCCCAAGAGGGTCCAATGAAATGTTCTTCATGATTTGCAGTCCTGAGCTGATATAACATTTTGGGAGACCCATTCTTTTAAAGGAAAAATGCCCCTGGTGATTGGATTAAAGCTAGCTTGTTTTAGGGGTCCAACCCCTGCTGTTGAAACAAGTGGGCTTCACTTTCTGACATCACACCCAAAGTGCTTTGTGCTACAGGAAGTGGAGGTGAAAGAAAGATAAAGACAGGAAGAAACAAAATGGTGGGATTTTCCTCCACTTGTCTACACTAACCACACCCACTACCTTCTTCTCAACAGAATCAAATGTCTTTAGATATGCAACACTCTTTCATGAGGCTACTCCTGTTATGAATGGGTGTGCCCTTTGATTCCTGTTCCAAGAACACAGAGAGGTAATCCCCAAGGCACCTGAGAACGGATGATGTGTTTCCCACTCTTTCCTCCCTGGTTGCTTGTAGATCCCTTGCCTTCAATTGTCCACCCTCCTCTGTTCTTAGCATCCTGCTCCCTGTATCTCTGCTTCCTTCACCATGTTCTTCCCTCTATGACAGTAAGGACTGTAAGCACTTTGTTGGTTCCCAAAGCTTGGGTTGGGCCTAATAATAATAATAATAATAATAATCATAATAATAATAATAATAACAGTAAATCTATAGTCCTGCCAGCAATGTTGGTTACATATAACACGCTTAATACCCAGAGGTTTCTGAGCATGGACCCTGGGATCGAACCTGTGTTGTTCCACATCATCTTGCTTCCAAGGAGAGCACATTGCCCCTGAGCTATCCTCCCGGGACACGCCATTTGGGGAAAATATGCATAATCCTATCACATCTGAGCTGGGCTCACAGGGTTTGACACATGTGGTGTGCTGTTGCTGTAATAATTATGAGAAATCCCATCCACCACACTCATAGGGCCTCATTACGACCCAGGCGGTAAGTTACCGCCTGGGCCGTGACTTTACCACCATGGCGTAAACTACGTTTACGCCATGGTGGTTGGCGGATTTACTGCCCCATTCCAACCTTGGCGGGGCGGTAAAGCCCCATTTTCCCATTTACCCTTCCCCATTCCCATTTTGCCCCATAGGGCATAATGGGAGTGGGGAAGGCGTTAATTACGCCACCGTAAATTACGGTGGCGTAATTAACTCCATGGTCCCTTAGCGCCATGGATTTTAACACCTGCAGGTGTTAAAACCTCCATGGCGCTAAGGGACCTCGTACTCAGGCGGTAAGGGTCGGCGCTGTTTACACCGCCGTCAAACCCTTACCGCCTGAGTCGTAATGAGGCCCATAGTCAGGTAGTGCTTACACATAAAAATGTGACTGCCACAAGGATACAAAACCAATTATTATGTAGCTTTTGTAACAGAGGTGCATATTTCACGTGCAGCCTTGGGCTGCAGAGACTTGGCTGGCAATGCACTGGTCAAAATTGAACCTGTGACCTTTGAACCTACTCTGTGCCACTGCATAGTGGGTTGGATATCAGGAAACTGATGTAGTTGGAAACAGGGGAACATTATGCTTTTGGGATGGAATTCATCAAAGGCAAACTAATCAGCAGATTTCCCTTGCTGAAATGGAATTTCCCGCATCATTGTATTACTTATAATAATGCCAAAAGGCCGGGGTTTTTACACCCTTGCCAGATGACAATTCCTCACAAGCACTTTCTATGTTTATGTGCTTCCTATAATACTATGCAAGCTAGGAACCTAAAGTACTGCTTAATGAATCATGATGTCAACACTTTAGCCCAGGCTGAAACTCGTTGTAAATCACACATCTCATCAGATATTCTTTCGAAATCTCATATTTTATTCATAATTTTTGGTGACAATATTATTTGCAAAATATATCCATGTAATATGTTTATACTTTGCATGTGTGATTTTCTTTTTCTTGTACATTTATCATGCTATTTTTGATGTATATATTTCAAGAAAACCTGTTTAATGGTTATGGTTTCTTCATCTTGAAAGATTTTCATGTTGCTTAGTTATGGTATATTTTTAATTTATTTGATGACACTTGTCAAATAAAAACGTAATCAATCAATATTTAAGGGGCAACTTTGAAGCTTACTACCACTCATTGTTGGGATATTAACCATTCTACGACTGATAACGTGTATTTCATTTTCTTGGCTCTATTTTCCCAGTGCTCAGAACGTGGCATACCCATTCTGCCTACATGTATCGATAATTGTGATTAGCAGGGCAGCAAAAGCCATGCAGCACTACTGGGATTTGCTTCATGCTCAAATATATATATATTTTTACACTTTTGGGAATGTGTATTAATCGTCAAATGCTAATGGATAGCCAATTGCTAATTTAAAATTGTATTTTTGATCAGTCTATTTCTGCAATGATAAAGTGTAGGGTGTTTGATGAAATTACATCGTCTATTTGCTTTTTAATCAAGGGCTCCCAAATGTGGATTGTGACCGCTTGTAACTTCTTAAGGCATGCAGACATTTACTGCAATTGGTAAACATGTGTATTTATTTTTATTTTTGGGGGAATACCGTGTTTTTTCACAACAATTTTATTAGAATTTTCAAATTTTGCTATAGTGGCAATATATGTATCTGAGGAATTTATGTAGATCGACAAATCCAAAATAAAAAAGCTACAGAGCACAATACAATGATGGGAAAGATACAGCCAGGGCATTTTGGAAGAGTGGGTGGGGCTGCATGGATGATGTATATTAGAAAGGAGTGGCGAGGTCCGATCCTCAGTTATCAGTGACTGACAGGTGCATTTTTCAAAAGTTGGCCTTCAGTTCCTTTTTGAAATGTATGGGAGAAGTGCAAGAGTGCATTGCCATGTTGTACCCGAGTCCAGGAAATGCATTGTTATGGTGTATTAGAGTTCACGGTCTAGGAAGGCAAGCCATAACGTATTGTTTTCTCCTTATATTCCTTTTATTTCAATATACTGCTTAAATAAACTGTGGTGATGGATTGGTGTCCATAATTCTTTGGCCAGCTAGTATGGTGTACTAGCAGCCATTGGGCCTCATTACACAGACGGCGGTAAGGGTTTACCGGTACCGGTAAGGGCACCGGTACCGGTAAACCCTTACCGCCTTACTACAAGGTCCCTTTGCGGGTAGGTACTTTAACGCCTGCTGTTTAGTAGGCGTTAAAAACCAATCCGCAAAGGGACCAGGGTGCTAATTACTGTACCGCAATTTGCGGCACTGTAATTAGCGCCTTCTCCATTTCCATAGAGCCCTATGGGGCAAAAATGGGAATGGGGAAGGGCAATGAGGGAAGGGGGAATTACTGCCCCGCCAACCTTGGAATAGGGCGGAAATTCCGCTTTCCACCAAGGCGGTACTGGTATTTTACCGGCATGGACCAAGGTGCTAATAGCACCTTGGTCCTCCGCCTACCGTGTAATGAGGCCCATTGACTTGAAGGGTATGCAGGCTAGCTTGAATATGATACATTTTTTGATTAATGTATTGGAATTTCTTCACTTCTTTGGCGAGGCAGGCTCCAGTTCACTAGATGACTTTCAGCTTGGCCAGGGTGCCAGTTGGGACACCTGTCAGTCAGAAGAGAATTGTTCCCATCCAAGTATGATAAGTCAGGTCTTCTAAAATGGTTCTGTAATCTAAATGGGTGGTGGAGCGAAGGGCATGCGGCTGAAGCTAAGTAAGAGACGTCACCAGGTGGTCTGGGTTTTCTTTCAGATATATGTCTTCAAGGAAAGGCTGCAAACCAATAGAAACTCTGAAAGCAGTATTGACGGAGGTATGCATGAAAGAGAATATGTAAAGTTCATAGTCACTAAGCGAATTTTCCAATGCTGTGTGGTTCAGTTTCAGATTGTTGCTTGAAATGCATGTTTAGATGTGTGAATGCGTAGATAAATTGGTAAAACTAGGTACAATTGTGTGTTTTCTGAATTCCAGTGGCTTGATATCTATGATGTTTAAACATTCCCCAGTGGTTCCATGCTTAGGTTAAATAATATTGAGGAGATTATGGAACTTCACACCTTATAGGTTGGCATTGGTGTCTGTGGGTGGCTTTCTGGCAAATAACATTTCTGTCAGTGATTCAAACCATAGTAGAAAGGGCCATTTGAAGCCTGTGAAAGTGGCAAGAATGTTGATATGAGGTATGAGGTTGACCTATGAAATAGCAGAGAGATCATGCTGGATGATTAGACAGGGGTCCCCGTTGTCCAAAGTATGGATGGTGTCAGTGAAGAGTTGATGGTGGATCATTGTTGCATCTTGGTTTGAAGCCAGACAGATAATCTGAAGGGGTAACCTTTGCATATATCTGTAGTGTGATATTTTTCTCAGTACCTTTGCCAGTGTAAGTTATGTGAATTATTCAATGGAAGTTATCCAGGTAGTCTGGATCAATTGTTTAACTGTGGAGCATCTGTTTCGATATCCATGCATAGGCAAAAAAAGCAGTGTCCATGGAGCCTCATCAATTATCCCTGCAAGTGTTGGTTTCCTGGATTCTCCCCCACTCCACTAGGATAGAGGTGCAGTTCAAGCAACAACTGCACAACTCTGAGGAGTTTATGTGGGGCATAATAAACCATTATGACCTTAAATAAATGGAAGGCTGTTTTATATATTTTTTTCCTGACTTCAGGTCTGCACACAAATGACTTTCCCTTTTGCACATTGAACAAGAAACAACATTTAAAAGGAGGGAGGATTCCAGAGATTTGAGGTGACAACATTTGCCATGCAGGGGTTCAAGGATGACTGGTGGCTAAACGGTATACTCAGCTCTCACACTTCTACAAAACAAGAGTAATCACAATCATTAAGGTGAAACAGGCACAGTTATCCGATATATCAACTTCACCTTTTGTGGTAACGTATGCTGAGGGAAGTCTATATTCTCAAGAGGGTGAACATTGTATCCATTAGTGACCCAAACAGCAAAATACAACAGTCTAAAATAAACAAATGTCCAATCAAGTATTTTAAACTAATAGCAAAAAGTACTCGTTCTCTGAATGGTTTCTGTGGACTGACATGACAACACTCTCTTCAATTCTTGAAAATCGATGATCCTGTAGGTCGCTGTTCCGATTCCCATATCGCTTGATGTGCTTTGCACTCTGAAGTAAACTGCACTGAGAATGGGCATGTGTGCTGTCTGACATTCCCCAGAGCAGACATTGGGGGAGGCGAGAGTTGAGTTGCTGCTCCATACTGCAACCTATTAGTCTCTCGCCCCACCTGCAGCCACACCATGGCATTGCGCAGTTCGTCGTGGTGCATTGGGGTGCAAATGTACCAGAAATTGTGCATTCTAGGGTTGAGGACTGGTCCTTCTATGACCACATTGTTTTCTCCGATTTCGGGCAACCACCTCATGTGTAAAGGTGCTGAAATTCGGGAAGGGGGTGGGGTGTCCAAATGTTATGTAGCCTGTAATGTCCAGAGGGCCCTACAGGTAACTATGCAAAATGTGGTGCATATTGGTGAAACAGTGTGGAATTCAATCAGGAACAATGCTTCACAATACCCCAAACTAAATTTAACTTGTGCTGAAATCCGGGGAAAGGGGTTGGGTGTCCTCATGTCATGTAGCAAGTAATGACCAGATGGTCCTAAAAGGTAACTTTGCAAAATGTGGTGCAGATTGGTGAAACAGTGTGGAATTGTATAAGGAACAACTCGTCGCCAAGTCACAAACCCAGCCACAAAACCCAAAATGTTCACTTTTATAAATATAGAAGATATATACTTAAATTAAACACTCTAAATGCAAAAACAACTAAATACAATATAAGCTTGGACGGTGCAAGAGAGTTATCACGAACTACTGAACTGCATCTGATGAATGTTATCCTTAAATTGTTACTGTACTGTTCTGTAATCTTAAGATTTATGCAAATTTTCATCAATTTTTCATCCCAAATACATTTTTTTCTATTTTTGTAATTGTTATTTGCAAATTAACCTTTAACAAACATAAAACGTGAACAATATCACAATGAAAAAATTAAAAACATCGAACCCCAAAAAATAAACAGCAAATAGACATTAGTATCATAAATCAATCAATAAGATATCAGGTTACATATCAAAAACGTCTTATAAAAATGAATTGCAGCAACCTACCAATTATTGTGACCATTAGAATTCATAATAAGTTGCCATACTCTTTCTGTAGGAACATGGCTATAATGTTGGAGCAGGTGATCAAAATAAAACATGTGCTTCCCGTCCAAACCCTGGCAGTGCAGTGAAATGTGTCGCTGAGTTTCCACCGTATCTAGTGAGGAGCAAAATCTAGACAATCTCAAGGCCCTGGTTATTTTATTTCTGTCACGTGGTATTTCCTTATTCGGCAAAAAGTTTAACCACAGCCTCATCACCCTAAATTGCCAGGTACTTCCTGGAGATTTGCTCAAGTATTCAGGACAGGTTCCCACTGGTCTGACAACAAACAGCAAGTCTGCATATAAATTATATGTCCTGACTCTACCAATAGTGTCTATCCAGTCCCATTTCTTGAGTCTCCCCAACAGTTGGTTGGTACAAGGCTATATCCCTAGATATTGCATACCTCTCACAGATGACATAACACTTATTTTCCCAAGTGTTTAAGGCATTCCAGGGTTCTTTGTTAAGCAATAACTTTAGTAGCCACCACTTCGAGCCTGCCTCTGCACAAAATATATTCCTCAATAACGAAAGATTCTTCCAATGAATATAAAATTGAATGGAGGATAGACCTAACTCATTGCGGATAACGCCCGCTGAGACTCCACTAGGTAAATGCAGGACGTTCCCCCAAAACAGCCCCTCCAAGGCATTACAGTTCAAGGATATTGGGAGACCCAAGTTCTTGCCCCCATAAGTTATGGTTGGTAGGTCCTTCATCTTGTAAAATGTAAGTACTGGAGTCAAAGAATAATTGCCAAATGTGTGATTCAAAGCACAGTCTTAAGTGGCTAGCATTAGCATTTTGGAATGATAGTGACTTTGAAACTCAGTTGTATTCTGTTGTTCAAACAATCAGCAGGCTAGGCAGCAAAGGTTCAACACTGGGACAGACCTTTCACATTCCAGCGAAAGGTCTTATGCTTTTGTTTCATCCATTGTCTGAATGAAAGTATCTGATATTTCTTTTCGTATTGATACTTAACTTGTTTTGATCTGCATATGCTACCAAGATGTCCAGTTTATGCAGTAGGCCTATCGGGGTGTAATCAAACAAAACTAGATCATCTGCATATAACAAATAATCCAAACAAAAATAAGCCAAACATGTGGAGAAACTGCGGATGTTCGGACAGATCTCGGCAAGATCCGAGACTAAAAGACTCAAAAGTAGATGCAACCCTGCTTGAGACCGTGCGTGGTAACAATAGACATTGACAATTTACCCTGGGCTTTAAGGCACACTCTAATAGAAGTATTAGAGTGTAAAGCCACAAGGATCCTAGGCAAGTTGTCCGGGCGCGCCATTGTCTAAGTTTGGTGGACAAGCGGGATCTTTCTGCACTGTTGAATGCCATGGAAAAGATGATAAATGCCATATTACCAACCTCATCATGACTACCTTTTTCAACATGCCCAGAATTAAAATATTGGCATTAGTGCTGGTTCACTTCCAGAAACCCATCAGTGGCAGGTCCAATCTCCCCACACCACAAGCCCAGTCACTCATTTCTCTCAGGATGATAGTAGCATACATTTTTGCAGGGACATCTAGAGGCAAAATGGGTCTGTAGTTTTATGGAGGCTACCCTTGACCATTTTTGTAAATCGGGAAATTGATGGTTTATGCCCACAATGTTGGCATACTGTCTGGCAGTTATTTGTCCAAAACATATGCCCTAGATATGCGCCCACAGATAAGGGTCAAGTTTTAACACTGTGTTGGACAGACCATCAATCCCTGGCGCTCGAGAGTTCTTACTTCGAATGATTATTGAGGCAATGTGCTCCTCAGAGCAGACAAAGTGCCATGGACCTGATGGAAGTTCCAAATGCCAATGGTTCTCCACATGGTCACCCTTATACACTTTAATGAAGTGACCAATATACCCTTGATCCCCAATAGGGTTGATCAAGTCATGACAAAGCAGTTGGGCAAGGTTGTTGATAGTACACCAAAAGGAGCAAACATCCTTTGATTTAACCAGCTGCAGCATCCTACATGCATCATTAAGCAGGATGTCATATTTATGAAATCAGATCCCTTTTCTATATTTAAGCTTCAAGGCCCTTTTCTTTTCAGCATCCAAAATTGAAGAGAGGCGTAAAGCACACCTTCAATCCATTTTCTTTAGCTGAATTGCAGGGTCAGAGACATGATTCCTCAATACACTTCTTCGCTGTCCGGGGCAAGTAATAAATGCATAGATTTGATCCAAAATGTCCCTATATGGGATGGTTAACAGAGCCACCTCAAGTTTGTCTGGTGGAAAAAGATGGTGCAGTGCAACATAGAACTTCTCATTCTCACCCTATTCTAGATCACCCTATTTTTCCCTGAGTTTGCCTCTAGCGCCTGGTTATAGGTGAATCTACCCTTGTTCCCAACATCCACATGAAATATAAAGGGTTGTGGTTGCTAAATTCAGTTTCCATAATTGTCAGGGAGGTGAAATTTTGTAGAATTTCACCTGAGAATTAACAAGGGGGGTCCTGGGAGTCCCTCTGCCAGACAATAGTCCTGGTTACGAGAGACTTGCCCAGAGTCTTTAGCTCACTATCTTTCACAGAGAAGAAATATCCCAAAAATATCAGTTTTTGTCCTGCCCTGGGGCAGTCCAGCACCGAAATGCTAGGTAATTCTCCTCTGAACAAGAGTACCAACAGAAACCCCAGACACGTGTTTCGGTCTGGTTGGACCTCATCAGTAGGGTGGATCTGTGCCTCTCTAAGAATAGTGAGCAAGGGGTCAACATCTGGATTCCCCTAGTAACTTAGGGTGAGACCCAAAGTTACTTAAATATGCAAATTAGCATGGGGGTCCTGGGAGTTCCTCTGCCAGGCATTAGTCCTGGTTAGAGAGACTTACCCAGAGTCTTTAGTTCACTATCTTTCACAGAGAAGAAATATCCCAAACATATCAGTCTTTGTCCTGCCCTGGGGCAGTCCAGCACCAAAATGCTAGGCAATTCTCCTCTGAACAAGAGAATCAACAGAAACCCCAGACACATGTTTCAGTCTGGTTGGACCTCATCAGTAGGGTGGATCTGTGCCTCTCTAAGAATAGTGATCAAGGGGTCCACGTCTGGATTCCCTTTGTAACTTAGGGTGAGACCCAAAGTTACTTAAATATGCAAATTAACAAGGGGGGTCCTGGGAGTCCCTCTGCCAGACATTAGTCCTGGTTACGAGAGACTTACCCAGAGTCTTTAGCTCACTATCTTTCACAGAGAAGAAATATCCCAAACATATCAGTAATTGTCCGAATTAATCTGGCACTGCTCTGGGCAACCCTCCAGACCATTGTTCTCTTTCCCCTTTTGATATGGCTTGGCAGGCGAAGATCGATGGTCTGGAGGGTTGCCCAGAGGAATGCCAGAGGTTAAGATCAATTCAAAAACTTCCAGCCATCACCTCTTTTGTTTTGGTTCTACTCATGAGCCATAGAAGGAGCATTGTCTGGGGATGCTTCATGTATAGTTGCATCAAAGCTGCCTAAGAGGAGGTCCGGGTTTATAGTAAATATGTGGAGGTGAACTAGGTAGTTTGTCTGAATCCTTGCTTCCACAGGATGAAGAGCATGGGTACAAGTTGGCTCCTTGTAGTAGGATCATTAAAGATGTGGGCAAATGGTCTGGACATCTGGTTGTGCCCAAAGTACATGATAAACTACATTGGGGTCTATCATTCTGAGAGATGAGGAGGATCTGAGTCATCTTCTGCCTCTCCCCCCTCCATGATGAAGGAAAAGGGGTGGCTTCTGACCTTCTTATGTGTTCATACTTTCTGCCTGCTAAAGGTGTATGGCCTGGTCTTGCAGAGTTGTAGTATTTCATGTTTAGAAATTTAGAACATGGTTCAGAGGGATATCCCTATTGGTCCTGTGACACTATTCTGTTAGTTGTGAGGGTGGGGTCGATCTCACACTGGGTCTGCTGGAGGGTTGCAATCTGCATTGCTTAGGTGGTTTTGGGATGCTGATTCTCTGAATCAGCCTATGCCCTCCTTTGCCTCTCACCTTGGGTCTTTCAGGTTCTGTTGTAGTGAGCAGTAGCTGTTTGGGCGACATGTTGCAAGCTGTTTATAGGGGTTGGAGACTGGGCCCTTTAGACACCTGGTTCTACCTGCTTTCGGCACCTGCTACCTCAGCCCATCTGAGAAGCGTCTCTAGGGACTGCAGTCTGGGAGGACAGATTGCATGGTCTTTGCCACAGCTCATGCTTTCAGGGGGTTTTCTCTCCCCTGTGACCATAGTTCCCTAAGTGGGGTTCAGGGTCTTAGGCCTCATTTCCTAACTATTGCGGAGTGCCTGTCCTGGTGCTGAAGTTTTCAGTCTGCAACACTGCAGCTTTGTTGAAGCCCTTTGATTTCCCATTTGAAATGAAAATGATTGGGCAGTCCCACGCTTAAACTTAGCTAGTAGTCAGTGGGGAGTTATTGGGCAGGGGTCTTCATGAAAGGCTCTTCCTGATCATCTAAGTCTTTGAATAGTTGCAGTTGTTGACCTTTCATGCTGCTGGAATTGCTTTGCCACTGTCTTGCGCCTCTGTTCCACGAGTTGGAAGTTGGCCTAGGGTTAATTTCTTCCCTGGTCTTTGCCTGGGACTTCTGTGATTCTCTGGCAGTCACTGGCTCTGGACTTTCCATTCCTAAGGTCCTTAGCCTACCTGCAGGATGCCTGTTGAACACTTAGGGTACATATCTACCCACATTTATTGGACTTTTTACTCCTCCACTATTAGTCTCTATGAGGATGCCTGCCATGCTTCCCCTTCTCTCCCTGGCGGCATTTTTTGTGACTCTCTATGTGATGGCCTCTGCTCCCGTTGTGAAGGAGGAGGTCATTGCTTTTACAGTCCAAGCATTTATTGCTACGATCTTTGAATCTTTGATATACTTCATAGAGCAAGCACTCTGATGAGGACATGGACGGGGCCATGGGGGCAATTCTCTAATTGCTTATGGTAGTGTTCATTACTCCCAGTCCTATTATTCCTCATCACAGAACGGACATGTTCCTTTCCCTACCCAGTGGAAAGATCATCCCTGTTACTTTGGTATAGACTGGAGGATTATGGGAATGCGCTTCAGGTCAGGTGCTTTTTTCTCAGGGTTATGAAGGTGAGGGGCAACAAATAAAAAACACTGAGAAAGGGTTCTGTCTGAAGGCAGAGCACCTTCTTTTAGTAAGTGCTGTTAATGAGCAAGAGTAGGACTAGCAGTAATGAAGATCATCAGAAAAAAGCCAGAGCATGAACAAATAACTTTGCGTATTTTCTTTTCAGTTGCTAATAGACCCCAAGTGCATATAGTCATAAATTGGTCGGAGATTTTTTTTCCCAAAAATGCTTCAGGCTTTGTAGGTTAACACTGAATATTTCTCCCAAGCTATTCATGAACATGAAGCACCTTGAAGGACAGGACGTCTGTTTCTAAAAAGGACCCGGCCATCTCTTTAAGCGTAATTGCCTGTGCAATGAAGTTCATTATAATGGAACAGACACATGGACGGGTGAAATGGACCCAACGCATGTAATGTTGATGGAAACAGAGGTGCTAGCTGCGCTCCAATGAATGCACAATGAGAAGTGGCCATTCTAAATGAGGTCCTCACCAAAAGGAGAGGTTGAGCATCCTGGGCTGGTAGAGGACCTTCATCTAAAATTCATACTTTTGCAACCAAAGGATTGTCCAAGAATGAGACAGCGTTCCCTGCATTTACAAAAATTTGCATGATTAGTTTTATACACGAGAGATAGAGAGAGAGAGAGAGAGAGAGAGAGAGAGAGAGAGAGAGAGAGAGAGAGATAGAGCGAGATAAGGAGAAGGCAGGCAATAGGTTTTCAGCACTTCACATACCCTGCAACGTGATCTGATGGCTGGACAATGGCAACACAAATTGATTAGGTGCAGGGATGACAGCATACCAAACTTAAGCCCGATGTAAATGCTCATGTGCTGTCTTGTATTTGTTTCGTGTGTTAAATCGAAAAGTACAATCTTCGTTTTCTGAATGATTGAAAAATACGCATCTTTATTTACCTTCCTTCAACCATTTTCTTTCCCGTGCCTGCCCTTGTGTTTAAGATTGTACTGATATGATTTAGCTTGTTACTAAACACCCAAAACAAATAATACTCTTAAAAACATCGAAGGGCCGTCTATGGGACTTGAAGATATTCTTCAACCGAGTGTTCAGTCTCATCATATTCCCCAAAGCCAACTCTGCATTTGGAATGCACATAACACAAGTCTATTCATTGTTTACCTTGTTTCAAAAATGCAGCCATCTTGTTGGCAATACATTGAAGCAGGATCCTGATAGAGTGAATCTGTGTATCATGTTCCAGATATTGAACATGTCTACCAATAGTTTGTGGTAGTCATTATGCCACCCAGCAATATTGGAATGAAGAGGTTAGGCTCGTTTGGCCCAATTCCAGATATACATACTGTTCAAAGGGAGTGGGCACCAAGTATAGCATTGCAGGACAAAATGAATGTTTCAATGTGTGTATGTTTGATTACTAGACTGTGTCCCACACCTTGACTGAAAATACCCCAACAGGGACATTTGTGTACAACACACCAAAAATATGATTTATCAATGGACACCCATATAATCAGTTTCGTATATAAACTATACGCAACGTGAAGCCTTTGCCCAATTACACTGCTGATGATCTGAGCTGGGGTTCCACCTCAAATCTATTGTTCGGGACTTCTTTCCTACACCATGTTTCTGTTCATTGTGGTTAATTGCGAACCGTTTTGTCTCAGAATAGGCTCCTAATCTATACATTTTATTAGATCAATTACCTGGGAAATAATCACCACATTATCATTTTCATGCAATATTGTAGGATAAGGGAGGCCACCCATGTATGGGGTATAATGGTCGACATGTTTATTACCTAACGTTTGTCGGATACATAAGCATTGTAAAGAAAGAGGGTAGGAATGCACCCCTTTTGCCGACCATTTCTAACTAGAATTTTATCACTGCTCTCAAACAAATTTGTCCAATAAACTATGCCATTCTCCCTGGGCTTTATCAAAACAAGCTCTGCCACTCTTCAACAAGCTCTGCCACTCTTCATCAAATGCTAATAAATAGTCAATGAAACATGTACAGCATTTTTAATCACTGTGTTTCATATAATGTTTAACTACATTTGACAAATTATATGCAGACCCACAGGTTTGTTCAACTTTCTATGAGAGGAAATGCCAATGGGCAGTGGTGTGGAAGCCCTGAATGTGTTTTTATTTCTATTTTTGAATAAAAGGATGTGAGTAATTTCATCTCAGAAAAGGTAACCTGCTAACCAGGCTCCTATTTAAGAAGCTCCATGCCAGCAGCATAGTGTGCACCTGTGGCGGCTGGATCAGTAGCCGGATTTGCAGCACCTGCTCTCCAGTGGCAAAGACAAGGTTCACGTTGCAGGTGCTCTATTGAAAGCCGCAGTGACAGTCAAGTCACTATGGTGTAGGGGCTGCATTCAAGATATGCACCTCTGTTCCAAAAACTACATATTTTGGTGGCACATGAAAAAATGGTTGTATACGAATTGTTTGTTTTACAACTGCTCGAATGACAATTGACCTTTTCACAATTGACCGAATTGTGAAGGTCAATTGTACCATATATGTGGGGGGAAACCCCCCACAACCCCCCACTCAACGCCAAACCCCCCAAAACCCATATATATATATATATATATATATATATATATATATATATATATATATATATATATATATATATGTATAAATACACATGTGTGAAGGAAAGTTGTAACACTTCAAAAAACCCCAACCACAACATGTAGAAAATAGACCCTGCACACACGACCAAACTGCTTGCTACAAAAAACGTATTTTATTGCATTTCAAAAAATCTCGTGCAACCAACACTGCCTAATGGCTTAAAGGGGGCAGACATAATGACCATGCCTCCCTTGCTGACAATCAGGTAAAAAGAACACTCACCCCACCAGGGTGGAAAACCGCCACGCGTTCCGCTTGAGTAACAAGCTTCCTCAGGCTATTTACTTCCCAAATACGTGAAAACACATTACTTTTATAAACAGGAAATGGGTCAGCATCGGTATTAAGCTCCTCCCATTTGCTTTTAAGTTCCCGATCATGTGATCGCAAAAGGCTGTGGTGGTAAACTCACAAATTTGCGGCCATCTTTGAATGAATTCAAAGTGACTAAATTTCGATTGGCGCTTATCCCATATCAGCAAATGCTATAATGGAAAATGAATAGAAAGCGCGGGAGAAGACGCATACCAGATGCTATACCCTATTTCCTGACAAAACATTAAAAACAATAATGATGTGTTGCTGAGCGCCAGTGCACTAAAATGTCATTAAATGGTTTGGTTTCATCTTACATGATGAAAACCACAAACCATTGCACTCCATGGTGCGGAGTGTCCTCAACCGAAGCCAGAGAAAAGTGCAGCCCATTCCTCTGTTCCCTTAAATTGTGTCACATGACCTTCCTATACACGTAACATTTGCTAAAAAAGAACTGCACGCTAGTGATACACGAGCAGCACAAACTGTAATATTTTTCAAAGAACTCAACTGGTTTGAACTCATGTGCAAAATAAATGCTTAAGTAAACAGCAAACCGGAAAGTGCATGGTGCATATATAGCAGCAATGATTCCCCCCTTATAGGACGAATACTCTTAATAAAGAGCCAGGGCATCATCATAGAGTCACGACATGTCACATAAGCATATTTAGTGGCCCAGGTCGGCAGTAAAAAATATATATATATAAACAATATATATATATATAAAATCGAAAAGTGCATAGTGCATATTCAACAGCAATTACTCTGAGAACAGATCTTGCTTAGTAAAGTGTCAGTGCATCTTCATAGATTCAAACATAGCACATGAGTGTACATAATAGCATCCATTAGTTCAAGAGCATGCAGATGCAACAGTGTATCTACAAATGTCATAATATGTAGTTGTTATAAAAACACAAACATCTCCGGGTCAATGTTTAGTCCCAGGGGCCTCAATGTGTCAAATTTACAGATTAATGTGGCTTCTAACTGCCACAGTTTTAGCTCTCGATTCCCCAGTCTTTTGTGTACTGGGATATGGGCAAGCCCCACAAATGTCATAGCATTGACATTACCTTTATGTTTTTCAATAAAGTGCCCCTTAAGGGGATTAGTGAGGTCCCTATTTTTGATAGCTCTATAGTGTTGAAGTATACACAGTTTAAGGGCTCCTATAGTTGATCCAATGTAGTGTAACCCGCATTCACATGTGATTGCATAAACTACAAATTTTGTAGTACAGGTAATTTTATGTTTATGTCTCCATTTCAGACCATTACAGCTTATAAATGTTTTTTTTGCGGCAAAATTGCACATTTTACAGTTAGCACATTTACGGAACCCGCCAACCTCTTGTGTCATGAAATGACTTTCACCCATGTTAGTGTCTGTGATGACCATGCTAGGGGATAGAATGTTTTTGAGAGTAGGGGCTTTGCGATAAGCAACACTAGGGCCAGTACCTAATACTTTAGTAAGGTCTGGATCTGATAGAAGTACCTTCCAGTGTTTTCTCATTATCTGTTTGATATTATTAGCCTGATGGGTAAAATTGGTGATGAATCTAATATCATCATTCTTCTTGATTACTTGCTTTTTAAACAGATCCATTCTGTTGGTCTGTTTAGCTTTATCAAAGCAATCAGCTACAACCTTCCTTTTGTAACCCCGATTAACAAATCTTTGGCCTATATGTAGGGCTTCTTCATTGTAAGTTAATTCTGTACTACAAGCTCTCTTCGCTCTCAAGAATTCTCCATAAGGAATCGAGTTCTTAAGGGTAGTAGGGTGATGGCTCCGGGCATGGAGCGTGGAGTTAGAGCTAGTTTCTTTACGAAAAAGTTTAGTAGTCAGTGTGTTGTTGATCACAGTAAATCTAACATCTAGGAAAACTAATTCCTTTTTGTTAACAACAGATCTAAGTTCAAGATTCAAATTGTTCTCATTAAGTATATTGACATAGGTGAGTAGTAGATCTTCAGTCCCATCCCATATCAAGAAGAGATCGTCTATAAAGCGGTACCAAACCACTATATGTTCAGTGAATCTTTCTTTTTCTTCAGCCCATGCTATCTGCGACTCCCACCACCCCATATATAGGTTGGCGTAGGTCGGTGCCATAAATGAACCCATGGCCGTGCCTTGAGTTTGCTTATATATGGAGGCCTTGTGCAGAAAATAATTATGTTCTAAACAAAACCGCAGCATATTCAAAAGCATATCATTATGTTGTTTGTAACTGATGGATCTCGTGTCTAGGTAAAATTTACATGCCTGAATACCTGCCTCATGCTTGATAGATGTATACAATGAAACCACATCCAGGGATACCAGCAAAATACCATGGTTCCCAATTGATGTCATGTAGTTTCATAAGCTGGTCTGAGGTGTCTTGTATATGTGAACTAAGGCTGATCACAAATGGCTGCAAGAAATGGTCTAATAATTTCGAGGTGTTTTTGAGAAGGCTACCCACTGAGGATACTATGGGACGTCCTGGGGGGTCTGCAAGACTCTTATGAATTTTGTGATTAAAATACATTAATGGGGTAACTGGAAACTGGTTTTTAAGATACCAGTATTCCTCATCACTGATCAGTTCATCGTCACACCATTTACGTAACATAGAAAAGTATATGGTCTGTGTTTCCATTAGTACTCGGTTATCTACCGCCACATAGTTCTCAGTCATATTGAGTTGCCTATTGGCTTCTCTCTTATAGTTAACACTGTCCATGACAACTATTCCACCCCCCTTATCGGAGGGGCGTATGACTATGGAATGATCATTTTTCAAGTTCTCGAGCGCTTTATATTGCATGAATTTCACATTTCTGGAGGCTGGCAGTATATTACCGGACAGTTTTTTCAAGTCTTGCATGACAAGATTCTCAAACGTATCTATCGGTCCACATGCAATATTAGGGCAGAAGATCGATCTAGGTTTGAGATGGCTGGGACAGGCCATGTCCGTAGTTATCCCAAATTGCTCTTCCAATATAGAATTGCCGTAAATTTGTGTCATATCTATTTCCAGTCCGATTGGCTGTTCCAAGTCGGCTAGACAGATTAAAATGGTCATAGCTTTACCTGTTAAGGGAGATACTTCTTCTCTCGGCATGTCCTCATTGACCCTGGTTGCATAAAATGTAGTCAGTTTAAGTTTTCTGAGGAATTTAAAGAGGTCCACCCTAGTGGCCGTATAGTCATAGCTGTATGTGGGACTGAAGGAGAGGCCTAGAGATAGTACTGCTGTCTCATCCTTAGATAGAGTTCTGTTCGAGATGTTGAAGATCTTTATTTGTAGGCTTTCTGGCCTCTCGGCCTCCCCCTCGGTTTGTATCCAGAGCGTGTGATCATGCTGGGAGGGTTGTTTGTGTTGGCATCCCCTCCTTGTCTTGTTTTTCTTGCTTTGCCCATGGTACCTCTTCCTTGTCCGCACGGCTGGCCTCTCCCTCTCTTTTCCATTCTGCTGTCTAGGTGCAGTAATTTGAATTCTTCTAAAAAGTTGAGCCTTTTTGATGAAGACCCCTCTGTTTCTGAAATTTCCACATCGTAACTACTAGGTTCTTCTGGTGCGATAGCTGGAGGATGGTTGTTTGTAGCAATTTGTTCCAGTCTACTTTTGATGGGGGCATCAAAGCATTTGGCGAACGTGTATATTCTACCTTGTTCATAGTCCAAACGGTCACGTTTAAATTTATGTTGCTTTCTCATCCGGATTTCCCCCTCATGCCTTTCCAAATTTTCTTCAACTCTAGACATACGTTTTTTACATTCATTTCCATCTTCTGATGAGAAGAGATGCTCTTCCATTTCTTCTATGTCTTCTATGTCTTTCAGGAGCTTGATTCTGTCCAATTTGGCATATTTTATAAGGCTTTCAATCATTTCAAAGGAACACTGATTAGTATGTTGCGTCCATTCCTCTATCAGCCTAGGATCAATGTCCTCAAAAGTGGGGATCGTGAGAATTCTCAGCCGTCTCAGAATGCGCTGAACCTCCAAATAAGTTTGAAGTGTCATTGCCTCCCACCATTTGGAAATTTCTTTTTTCTTTATTTTTTCAAGTTTGTCCATTTTTTGCTGTACCATAAGGCTTGCCGGCAGGCTATTATCTTCAATTGCCACAGTGGCTGCTTGATCATGTTTGAACAGGGATTGTGCTGCTGCTCTTCTCTTGGGTTCAACCTGATCTGCCATTGTGCCTCTTCTACAAGTTGTAGGGCTGGCACAATCATAGGGGTGGTTGCAGAGGCAAGCGGTTATAAAACAGGGCTGGGTAGGATGAGATGTATATAATCCTCCCAAAAACACTCTCACTCCACCCCACAAGGCGGCTGAGGTGCGCCCAGTTGGTCTCCCCAATTCCAGTATATATTATATGAGAAAATCTCCCAATGTTTCTGGAACTTCTATTCCAAGAATGGGGGCTACACCGCAACCAATGATAAAAGCTGCACCGCAAATTTGTGAGTTTACCACCACAGCCTTTTGCGATCACATGATTGGGAACTTAAAAGCAAATGGGAGGAGCTTAATACCGATGCTGACCCATTTCCTGTTTATAAAAGTAATGTGTTTTCACGTATTTGGGAAGTAAATAGCCTGAGGAAGCTTATTAATCAAGCGGAACGCGTGGCGGTTTTCCACCCTGGTGGGGTGAGTGTTCTTTTTACCTGATTGTCAGCAAGGGAGGCATGGTCATTATGTCTGCCCCTTTGAAGCCATTAGGCAGTGTTGGTTGCACGAGATTTTTTGAAATGCAATAAAATACGTTTTTTGTAGCAATCGGTTTGGTCGTGTGTGCAGGGTTTATTTTCTACATGTTGTGGTTGGTTTTTTTTTTAAGTGTTACAACTTTCCTTGACACATGTGTATTTATACATATTTAGAAATCCGGCCAAGATTTCTGTCCCTAGCACCAGCTACGTGAAGATTTTTGGCATATCAGTTGTTTTTTCATATATATATATATATATATATATATATATATATATATATATATATATATATATATATATATATATATATATATATATAAACCAAACCGATATATATTTATACATAAATATATATATATATTCGGTCAATTGTGAAAAGGTCAATTGTGACCCTTTAAATTTGGTCAATGGTTCATTCGAACAATTGTAAACGAACAATTTGGGTAATGGCGAAAAAATGGACATGTAAGCCCTAGCTATGATTAAGTTATACTGGCTAGTGTTTCTCATTATTATCAAGCCACATCAAATTAATGTCAAGCATGTGTCAGCCCTGTGAGCCCAGCTCAACTATGGAAGGGTTATGTCTATTCCCCCAGCCACGCTGTCTCTGCTGCTCCCAAAAAGACTGTAGCCCCGGTGGGTTGCCTCTCTTTGATCTTTAGTGAGGGCTGGTAACCCTCTCTAGAATGAGACAGCCACTCCACAGAAAGCTGTCCTAGAAACAGCAATCAACGGACACCCCTGTCACAAAATGACTCTCCTCACACCTGTGTGCAGCACACGGAAAGTGTCTTTGATGCTATTGACAAGGGAAGGGTCAGGGATAGTGTAGACAGGGGGGAGCTCAGCCCAGCTACAGGAGGGCTCCACTATTTTATTTTGTGTTCTCATTTTATATATCTTCCTTACTGGCCTCTCCACCTCCTTTAACACAACACATTTTTGGTGTGATGTCAGAAGGTAAAGTCCACATCTTCCAAGAACAGGGCTTGGACCCTTAAATCAGGCTATAGACCTTTAGATCTTTGCCTTTGCCTTTTCATCACTGATCCTGTAAACGTTCAAACCAACCCGGGGTTTATCCTGAACTGCGACATTCAAGCACAGTAACAAACCTACTTGCCTTGCACATTCTGATATCAGACCAACTGCTGATGAGCCTTGACCATTGAACCGAGCCTGGTGATTTCCAAGATCTGCATCACTTGAGTAATGCTTCGAATTGCAACATACTTCAAATCGCCCCTGCCTCGACATCTCATTGCTGCACAACTGCCACATTTTTAACGGAATCAAACTGCTGAACAGTACTGAAAAGCCACTTTTGCCATTATCAAACTGCTAAGTCACTGCAAGCTTGTTATTGCCTGATAACTACACCCTGGTCCATTCTGGGCCCCATAGACTCCTTTATCATTTGCGTTTTTATCTGCCTTTTCCTCCGTGTCATTAGCCATAGTCTGCCATCTTCCTATCTTGCATATTGTGTGCTCTTTCTACAGGGCTGCGATTTTGTAGTTATTTATATTTCTTTATTATTGCACATGGTGTGTTTAATTAAAGTATGTACATTTTTATAGACATATGATTGGACACTCCTTTATTTTGGACTGTTGTACTTTGCTATTTGGTTTGCTACTCTTTCACATTAAACAACCCTTTTGTGAGTATAGCCTTCCCTCGGTCCACGTTACCAAAAACGGCAAAGGCAGTATATCTTTTAACTGTGCCTGTTATACCTTTACAATGGTGTTGGCTCTTGGTTTGTAGAAGTCTGAAGCACTTTAGCCTCTCCTCATCCTTCTACGGGGTAGACATATTTTTGTTACACCCGGGATATCAAAAAGTTACATTTTTTGGCACAATCCTCAAATGGTTTAGCAAAAATGTGGCAAGTATTCTACCACTGTTGTCAAGAAAAGAAGTTAACCGTACCATTCTAGGTCCATGAGAGGTCCTTTCATTTAAATCAGATGAATGACATTACCTTTTCCTGCAGAAGGTAAGGATTGGTGTCTTTCTAACTTCCTTAAAAGGTAGGCCAATACTCCTGTACTCGAATCATCATCTAGTTTAAGGATGATAATTGCTACACCATGGAATGCAATTATCATATAAATCTTTGACCTCATGACTATGATTCTCTTCTCAGCCTGTAAGCACTGCAATGTTAAAGGCGTGTTGTCTTTAAGGTTAGCATTGACATTGTTTGTTGTTGTAACTGATAGGTCAAAGGTCTCCCATATATATAGTTAGCTATTTTTGCTTACATTAGTTAACGTGGCCCCATGCATTGGCCTTAATTGACCATTTGCCAAAATTAGTTTGCATCTTCCTTTGCCAAGACTGGTTGAATTATTGTCCAAACAAGTTCTTTATATCCCTTCACTTATGATTTAGCAATGTTGTGTGATTTGCCCTTAGTGGCTGGTATGTTGCAAATGAGTGAGGGAGCTTTTCACAAATCGACACTTTTGTCACGCAGTGTCTCGGGTTAGTTTTACTTTGGACACACTCTGTGGCATACCATCCAGAGAGTATTATCTTATTTAAATGTATGGTGGCCTCGCTCATAAATTGGCACTATTTATTTATCATTATTTCCATAGGCTAATTGTATTTCTTAATAATAACGATACAATCAAAAAGCATCTTAATAAAGTAAATAGGTGCATGAAGGCACACATTTTAGGATGCAGGTTATGCTAGATAATATACGGTTTCTTATTTGTGGTTACTCACTTAGCTACTTATGTCTCCATCATCAACCATGAACGTAATAATGTTCCTTGTTTGCTCAGTTTTTTTAGAGAAATTGTTACTTTCAGTCATCAGGACATTGATAAGTTAAACCGTATCTCCTAGTGTCAACAGATATGCCCATGAAATATGTGCTCTAGTAGCTACTACTGATGCAATATAACCTTACAGGTCTGATGGACCCTGCTGGTATTGTCCTGCCACCCAAGTTAAGGACATGAGTGAAGCAAGGGTACCTTTATGTAGGTATACGTGCTGTTACCAGCAGTGTTCTCCACCATGGAGGGTGCAATTACAATGTGCACCCATACGAGCAGCTGCAGGTGTTTTAGAGTACAAAGAAGAAGAAAAAAACGTACTAGAGCGATTCACGATTCTCCAAGGTTCTAGATACCATTTTCAGTGTTCATGACCGTGACATCATCAAACCTCAGTGGCATCATGGATTAGTGAGGTGAGTTTTGCTTTTTGGTTAGTGCTTGGGGAACGAGCCTTAGTAGGTTGTATGCTCATTGCATGTACTAGATGCAGGGTGCTTGGAAAAGGAGCCAGTACATGTGAATACAGCACGTTTTGAGCTATGCAGTGCCCTGACCAGTGTGCTAACGAAAACTCACAGCTCCAATTTCACCTGCCTTTCAAATGGCAGAAATAAGTTAGAACAAAATGGCTGTGTGTATTTCCCCATCAGTGACATTTTGGATGGGTCAGGATGTGAAGTTGGACATCTGCTACGTCTATTTCTTCTCTCTGTGTAGGCAATCCGCCCAAATCTATGACTGCAGCAAATATTAATGAGGGCATAGAGGTGGAGATCCCTGCGCTTTCCACTCACTCCTTTCAATTGCAGGCAGAATGCCTAGGGAGCCCGTGTAATGGCGATCGCCAAGATGTTGCGTGTTTGCCCCTATCACCAATGTGCCTGGAAGCACACACAGTGATGATAACTGCACATTTCCCAGATAATGCCGTAAAAGGTAAGTGGAATGTTTGCGTTTCCATGCCTTAGACATGTCAGGAGTGGGTTCGCGAATACGTTGAAAACTCTCACATTCCGAATGATTTCAAATAAACCCCTAAGACTCAGGAACTACATTTCAAACAGGCTGGGAAGCCCACATGCGCAGAGAGATCTTCGCACCTTACTTTTATTTATTTTTAAATGACAGTCCCATGCCCACCACACCTCATCACTTTTACCTGTGTGACTGTTATTCAGAAAAAAAACAAATGGGATGAGTGAAGAAAACTCAGTCAGTTTATATTATGGTTGATTTGCAGTCAATGTTTAAATGGATTAAACACGTAAATCAAGCTGCCACATTGCTTGTGGGATTCAATCCTGCAAGGAGGCCTACACATTGGCCTCATTACGAGTCCGGCGGTAACCGAGGTAGTAAAACTGCCTGGTTACTGCCGGACTCGTATTACCATTCCGCCTCCGTGACTCCCGGAAATACCAGGGTATTACGACCCTGGTGTCCCGGGAATACGGGAGGCGGAATTCGGTAAATCCCCATTCCCACAGGACTCAATGGGAATGGGGAAGTGGAAACACCGGCACCATCTCGTGATGGTGCTGGTGTTCCCACGTCCGCCTGCAGGCAGGCGGTGTTAAACCCGCCAGTTCAGACCTGGCGGGAACATCACCTCCCGCCTGCATGAGTCGGGATCGTGCGGTCCGGAATTAACAGTGGTGACGGGTTTACCGCCACTGTTATTTCCGGAACGCCCGACCTGCAATGAGGCATTGGGCCTCATTACAAGTCCGGCGGTAACCGAGGTGCTAAAACCGCCTGGTTACCGCCGGACTCATATTACCATTCCACCTCCGTGACTCCCGGAAATACCAAGGCATTACGACCCTGGTGTCCCGGGAATTCCTGAGGCGGAATTTGGTAAATCCCCACTCCCATTGAGTACCACAGGACTCAATGGGAATGGGGAAGTGATGGTGCTGGTGTTTCCACGTCCGCCTGCAGGCGGGCGGTGTTAAATCCGCCAGGTCAGACCTGGCGGGAACATCACCTCCCGCCTGCAGGAGTCGGAATCGGGCGGTCCGCAATTAACAGTGGTGGCGGTTTACCGCCACTGTAATTTCTGGACCGCCCGACCTTCAATGAGGCCCATTCTCTTTTTGCAACATGTTCCAAGAAGCACATTATGGGAAGACTAATAGCACATTTCAAATGACAGTACGGTTTATTCATTTCTACTTTTTGTCTACATCTCTTTATAAAGTACGAGATTCCTAACGTCCTGCAAAGACACATAATTTCCTTTTTGTTAAGAATAAAGGCTAAACACACATAATCTGAATGTTGAGTGAACCTCAATGTTGGCATCACTTTTCCTTTTTTAAAATGATTATCCAGCCATCATGTATGGTGCTTAACTTTTGATTAATACAGGCAATCTGACTCTGTTTGCCATGTTAACAGGCCACTTTTAGAGAAGATGTATTTTTAATACCTCCTTGTGCTACTTTTCAGCCGTTTTGTTTTTAATGCAAAATCCCACAATCACAAAAGCAACCTGACCAACCGATGCTCGCCTTGACAGCGCCTCTGCAACACACTCTTTCGTTTTTCATTGCTCTCCATAACTCTCAGAGGATTTAGAGAAAAAATGATATTTCAAACACATCAACCCTTTCTAATCATTGTTTCATGGGACTACATCCCCACACCACGCACCGCCCACGGCGAAATCAATTCTTGGCAACGTATGATTCCTTTATACAATATTGCTCCATTCAGTGAAACAGGGAACGAAGCAAGAAGATATTTCTTTTTTTTGTTTTTTTTGTTATATTCCTGGAGAACTTGGGCAAGAGAACATAGCCACTTGCACGACTCTCCTGGCTCTGCTTCCAAACCTGTTGAGACTCTCAACTTGAATTGGTTTTTGTTCACTGATGAATTAGTGAATCAATAGAAATGACATTATCTTTCATTACCAGGTCTCATAGGGGCTTCTAAGACTGAGCAATGAAGGCAGCACTGCCAGTAGTGTGATGAAAAATTATTTGTATCCTCCAGCTATTCTGTTTTGTATGCTATAGACAACCAAAGGCTGTTGCCTTTGTTTCAAAAATAAAATAAACATTTGTTAAAAATCCAGAAAGAAAAAAAAAACATGTAAAGCGTGTTTTAAGAAAAACGTCTTGTTTTTTTGGTAGTTTTTTTTTTAAGATTCTTGATTTATTTTGCATTTGCTTATAGTTTTTTATTGAAATAATGTTACTGTTTTCCCCTTTGAATGGTCAATGTCTAATGTTGGCTTGTGTATCAGAATTAGTAAGTCTGTATATGTTGGCATGTATGTTGAACTAAACCCATTTAGATGCCCATATTCATAGCCAGATCAGAAGTAATATCAGGTGGAACATCAACCTTCTCTTTATGACTTTGTGGGGAAAGCACGGTAGAAAATCCCATAGCACCATTCTTTTCACAAAGACGTGTGTTAACCCCAAAATAATGATAGTCAGATTCTTGATGAGCCAAAGTTTCTGTAAGGGAATTGCACACTAAGAGTGATGAAGAGCCACCTCTGGAGATGTTGCTGTCTACAAGACTTCATGGCTTTTCTTAATGAGAGGACAGATTTCTCTGTTCACTCGTTTGTGTCAAAGAGGACACAAACATTGGGCAACCCTACAGCTATTTGGTCAGTTATTTTTGTACATCGTTGTTTAATTCCTCTGGATTACCAGGCTGCTCTACATCGTTTTTAGTTTGCTTGAACAGGGTGTTGATGGCTCTGGAATGAGCAGATTGGTCTGTGGGGCTGGGGAAATTCCCATAGAGATCCCTGTCAATGTCCGTCTTGTAACCAACATGGTATTTGATAATTAATACATTTTCTTGGGTATAACGGGTGACCGAGAAGATAACACTTTACGCCACTGCCAGAGCAATACAATGCTTTAACCACTGCACTAATCTCTCACCTACCGACACCCTTTGCATCATTGTTTTAATTAATATTTTACTAGCAGTTGCACCCGTGCTTCGCAGAGTAATTCCTACTACAGATATCCAGGAAAAGGAAGTAAGTGGCTCTATATACCCAGACAGACAATGTAATTTAGATTGAATCTGCATGTCCTGAACAATGTTTCATGTGTTCTCGTCACAATTGCCAACCAGAAGAGGAGGTGATCGGGAGATAGCTTGCCAAGAGTGAGATACCTGTAGACGAGTAACCATAGTTGGCCACGGGTAAGGTGGTTGGCAATAAGACAGCATAACTGAGATTACTGCATGGCACAACTGTTAAGTACAGAGGCTGATGGATATACCCCTGTGCCTTGCATCTACAGGCAAGTGGATTTGAAAAGTAGCCAGGTTACATAGAATGCTGGCAGAGATGATATAGAAGAAGTTTGTGCGAAAAATATAAGGTATGCACGGTGACATAGAATTCACTTTGTATGAAATTGACCAACATGTTATAGTCAGCAAACATGTTTGTGAAGTACCAACAGAACCTGTAACCTAGTCCTATTTGTTTGTTATTGTAGATATCCTGAATAAAAATGTATAATTCGAGTAGGTTATTTTTATTTTTCATTGTAGTTCTGTAGTCGTATTCCATTCCAGTCTTGATGAAGGCCATAGCAGTATTTAGCCTTACTCTATGGCTAACGAGAACAGGCTGAAACATGTGTCAACATATAGTTAAAGAAATTGAAACATTTATGCTATTAGTTAGAAGTGTTTGTAAACAGTAGATGCATGTTAGTATTCTATACATCCTAGAAATGTGACTGGGGAAATATTGGAACTCAACAAATGTGGTATGTCAGGGAATTAATGTGTATGATTTGGTGGAGGCATATGTATTCAGGCTAGTGATAAGTGGTAATGAAATTAGTTATTGTCTACACCATGAATTATGATGAAGTATTTTTAAATTAAATTAATACACAGAGTTTATACAACTTAGGTGGACACAAGAAGGTTAAAGAGCAGTAATTCGTGTAAGACAAGTTCTGTCTGTGGCTATGGATCTTGATCATTGTTTGTTATAGAAAAATCCAAAATAGCTCCTCTTCTGTTTTGTCCATGCTGGGGAAGTGTTAGCATACAACTTGCAAAATTAACAAGTTCTGCTCACTTCAAAGTGGGAAGCTTGTCAGGCGGCAAACTGGCTAATAGTTGTCAATGGAAGACATGGGCCTTAATTTGAGAAAGAGCAGTATTGTCCACTTTGTTCCTGAACAGGCCACCTCGTTTTCAAGTGGTCTATTGTACCTACTTGTCACTTTAGAAGTCAGAAGGACACTGAAGGCCTGCACAACTACCTCCATCATGGCCTTTCCTTTGAAAACCACAACTCTAATGGCCTGTGTAGCTGCAGCTCCTTGGGAGCAATAGACTACACAGCAGGTAAAGGTATTTCCAGGGATCCTGCTGTCAGACCATTCAGATATGTTAGTGGGACATTTTAGGTTATGCAAAATGGTAATTACTAAGTTTGGTAGAACATTTTTGTGGGGGTTAATACTGTGTTTTAGCAGCTTTATTTGATTTATGATAAATGAAGTTTAGGTGGTACGTCATCGCTTTTATGTTCATTTCACTTTCTTTCTTTCCATTCTTTCTTTCCTTCCTTTCTTTCCTTCCTTTCTCTTTCATTCTAATTAGATTTTTTTGTACACCTCACCTGTCAACTCACCCTTTTTTTGGCCTCATTCAAATGCCTATCTCTCTGCTTTGATGTTATTTCCTCTTTCTCAAATGGTGAGTAAGCCCTCCCTGCCCCCCATCCCAATCCTCACCAACTCTCTATGGAGACTTCCTAGGTCCTTCACTCTTGGGTAGCCACATCTTCCTCGACAGGGGTAAGACAGCACCATGATATATAGATAATTGATTTACACCTAGAATAACATTGTTTCCATTGTACAGTATAATTATGTGCCATCCACCCCTTGCCGTTTCATGGTGCATCCCCCATGCCATCCACTGCCAGGTTGCAGTGCACCAACTATATTGCTGCATGGCCCCTTGCGTCATACATTGAGAGAACTCTCATTTCAGAACACTCACATATCCTCACTTCACATGAGGGCCACGTACAGGGAACCCAGACCCCTGCAAGATGCTGTCCATTCAGGATGCTGCCATCCTAACAGGGAAAATGAGTCCTGTGCTCTGCTGGAGGTGAGGCATGCAACCTGTTCCCAACTGTATGTGATATTTGTCTTCAAGGGCAGAGCTTAATTCTATACAGACAAGGGTTATAGTTGCCACACAGTAAATTAGAGGGTATGCCATTGGCAGGCTGCAATGATCTGCACCTTATTTAGTCAAAGGACCAGTCACCAGTAAGACAGCTCAGTATTTTAAAATAAGTTAGCACATTTTGCAGACATCTGTTTTAAACCAGAAATCACATGTTTAAATTCCAATAATATAGCTTGGCATGTTAACACACCAGCTGCAAAACTCTGTGTGCAAACAGAGGGTGCAGCTGCCTAAGAGACTAGGAAAGAGAAATGGAAGGACAACATGTTTCTGTTACTACACTGTCATGTGACTTCCTGACGTCAGATAGGTGAATCCAGTATGTTAGGCCCTTCAATGCCCTTATATGATAAACTATCATTTCATATAAAGAA
Source organism: Ambystoma mexicanum (assembly GCF_040938575.1). NCBI lineage: Eukaryota > Metazoa > Chordata > Amphibia > Caudata > Ambystomatidae > Ambystoma > Ambystoma mexicanum. Next base: position 423,594,522 of record NC_090937.1, on the reverse strand, counting down.
ATTATGCATGCAGAGAACGGTGCTGCCCAGAGAGCCCTCTGCCAAGAGATTCACGGGCAGCACATTAAAAATGCATTCAGCGTCATATATGACATCACATTACAATTATTACAATAAACAGTCCTGTGGCTTGATTGGGTCAGATCATCAGTCCAGTATGGATCCATATGGGTTGCCCTCATGGGATTGGTATGTGCTTATTTGTCACTCCTACAGCACATGGGTCCGCTGGGCTCATTTTTGTGAGGAGAAGGTCAGATTAGCAAAATGACACTTTCCCTGACTAACAAACTTGCAAAAACAGCATTTGTGAGCATGAGACAAATGACACTCATTAAGTCAGGTAGGAATGTGGGTGCCTTTCAGAGTTCATACACAAGTTATAGGGAGGCCTTGTACCCTCTGCACCTCAGTATCCATAAATCTAGAGTCCCTGCCCAAGGTGCCCATCTTGGAGGTTTTGATTTAACTATTGCCTCATGGTTCAAATAGACAAGTGTTATGATTGGAAAGAAATATAGGTTGGCGTGGGGCTAGGGCTCCCGGGGGGGGGGTCTTTGTGGGGTCGCTACAGGGGCCGGATGTGTATCTGTATCAAAGGACACATGGGCAGGGGCCTGGTAGTTTCAAAGAGGGACACTGGCAGGTAAGTGGAGACAAATGGGCACTCAGGCGGGGAACTGCTCTGGTCTCACGCATGGCATTGAGCTCATCTGCTCTGGGACGATACTGAAGGTTGCAACAATGAATGGCTGAACTTCCGTGAGAACAGGGTTTGCGCGGAGCAGACAGGAGGCAGTGGGGTGGTGCTGGAGCTGGTGGTGAAAGGAGCAGAGCAGAGGGAGAGACAAGGTTTTAGAGATCATTTTCAGGCCTAGAAAAAGATGGCTACAGGCAAGGTATCCAAAATGGAGTTTGAGTGCATTAGTAAAATCTAATTGCATGATTTGTTAGCGATTAAGAAGTAATTAACACTGATTACTGTTGTGCGGAAGGGGGGGGGGGCAACTCCCGCCTTCAGCACAAGGGAGATCTGTGTCATGCGGGAGTGGTGAGGGGGTGGAATAAATCATGTCCCCCCCAACAGACATTACAAAAAATATCACTGATGCCATCACTGGTGACAACACTAATTACATTGTATTTAACTGATTACATCAATAATGGAATTAGACATAACAACATTTATCAGTGAGCTCATGAAAACTTTGATTACTGTAATAACAATTTAGGCCATGGACTTGGACGGTACAAAGGCTGGGTTCACTGGCCAGCACCAAAGGCCATGGTTACTGGTTGGTTAGTGTTAAAAAAATACCAATGTGCATGGTTAAAAGCCATGCCTATTAGACCATCACTGTTTTAAAATATACACTGGGCAATGTTGAAAGCTGTAGTCAGTGGCCATGACTAAAGGCCATAGCTAGTGCCCATTATTATGTTAGAATATACAGTCAGCAGAGCCAAAGGCTGTTGCTAGTACTGTGTTGAAGACCATGGCTAGTACTGTGTTGAAGACCATAGCTAGTGGCTGGTTAGTGTATACAATATACAGTGGGCATGGCTGGAGGCCATAGCTAGCGGCTTGTTAGTGTTGTATAATACACAGCAGGCACGGCTGAAGGCCACCACTTATTGCATTTTATTATTTAAAAAATGTAGGGGACATGGTCAAAAGATGCAAAAACTGCTCAAGGTCAAAGACCATGGCTTGTCGCCCATAATCTGTTAGAATATATAGTGGGCACAATCAAAGATTGTGGCCACTGGCCAGTATTGTGCTAAAGTACCTGTCCAGTGCATATAACATAAAGTGGACACGGTTGAAAGCTGTATCCACTGGTAAATGCCAATATCTATGGTTGGTAAAATGTCAGTGTTTTAAAATATTCAGTGCACGTGGGTGAAGGTTTTGACCACTGTCCATAATTGAAGGGCAATACTAGTGCCCATTCATGTGTTAAAAATATATTTGGCCATGCACACTGACCCTGGCTAAAGGCCATGTTTATTACCAGTTACTTTTGTAATGTAATTAGTGATGTCATCAGTGATGTGATCTGCAATGTCATCATTGTGGTCATAAGATGCGCAATAGGGGGCACGATGTTAAGGTGGCTTTAGCTGAATTTCAGGGGTTTTGTTGTGTTAAGTTCTCACCTTAACGTCCCTTCAACTAAAGTTTATTCCTTGAATTTCAGAGTTTTATTACAATTTATTGTTCACCATAAAATCCTTGCAACTAAACTTTTGTCATTGAGTGTCACGTTTTTTTTTTGCAATGTATTTCTCACCTTAATATTCCTGCAACTAAAGTTGTTTGCATGAATATATAAAAAAAAATCTTTAAAAAGGTTTAATAGCAGCGCCTACCAAAAATGCATGAAATGAGCCAATATAAGATTGAAGTCCTTCAACGCGGCTACACATCTTTGTGCCTAATCCGCCAGCCAATCTTGTCACACGCTACAGCTCCGCACCTATATGTGACTTTTATGTGTGTCAACAAACAATACAATCAAAGGTTGCAATGTATTGATGTGTGTGCACCCATGCCGTTTGATGTAACTCATACATGCAAAATGACATCCTTTAATGCAGCTACGCATCTTCGCCCATGACGCACCAGCCAATGAAATCACACGCTGTGTCTTTGTGCCTACACGTGATTTGTATGCGCGCCAACAAACAATCCAATCACACTTTGGAACGTATTCACTCTGACATGCCCATGCCCTTTGACGTAACCTGCCCGTGTGAAATGATCCAATAGGATATCAATCTCCTTTAACGTGGCTGCATCATTTGATGACATCCGCGCACACAAGACTGTCCAATCAGTCGGTGCAGTAGTCAGGAGTCTGTAGCCTTGAATAATCACCACACCCACAAAAAAGAAGTTTACATTTATCATTCGTTTCTATACTTGCTTGCGAAAGGATTTCTGAGTAGCTGCAAACACTTTTGGCACTTTACCTCTCAAATTCTTCATCCTTTTCATCCAGTTTTCGCCTAATCCTATTTTCCATTGTCTTGTGATTTGTTCAGTTTGCCTATCTTTGATTTTACTTTCTTTTCTACTTTTAAAAAAAAAATGTTTTAAGTTTTTTAAGGCATTTGGCTACATTATAAGTATGGCAGTAAGGCAACAACGCTACCGGCACCATTGCTATCGTACCACCATACTAAGAGTTCTGCTCGTTAGTGCCCTTGCAGCCACCAGGTCTGATCTGGTGGCCGTACTGGCACCCGCAAGCAGAACATGATGGTAGCACCGTTATCATTATTAACGTTATCAGTGCTACCACCCTCCCCATTCCCATTGAGCCCTATGGGGAACAAATGGTAATGGGGATTTACCGGGCCCGGCACACGCGAACGGGCAATTACCGGGTCCGGCTGGCCTGGAATAGCCCGGTAATTAGCCATTCATGGGTGCCAGACCTGAGTGCGAGTTTGGAGGTATCCTTGCCTGTAAAACCGGCAAGGTACCTCCAACCTCGTAATGAGGCCCATTGTTTTTTTTTGTGTTGTCATTTTTATTATTTTACATATTCCTCCCTCATTGGACATTATAACATGTCCAACCACACAACCCCATCAGTAACAGCAGTGATGATGATGTTATCGTTTGGGTTCCAAATCCATCACCACCGAGGAAGAAGGCAACTTGAATGAAAACCACTGCTGACAGTTAACGCTTCTTCCAATCAAACAACATTGTTGTAGGAAAGAGGCAGAGGAGTTACTTTGCACATTCTGCAATAAAACTCTACGCCCTGGATGTTCCAATATTCCATCTGAAAGCCTAGGAACATTTAAAATGATTAACCATCTAGTGCAAATCCACTGCGATGATGTTGATGATGAGTATCGAAAAGCGAACAAACCTCATAAAAGAAAAATGCATGTGTCCCATTCTTGCATAGACGAAAATCAGCACAACCAGGCAGAACCTCGTTCCGCCAGAGAAACAACATCAGCAACTGGAAATGAAGCCTCAACTTCAACAGCGGTGTCAACTGCAGAGAATGTGCTTTTACTGACTCTCGATCTTTCCATGATGCACATGATGTGCAAACGATGCCTCAAATGGGTAGTCAAGGGAGATGCCACACTTGAGCAATGGAAGAAGTTAATACCTGAACATCAGATAAACTTTCACGCTTAGTTTTTCTTTTAAGTGGCAATTTTTCCCCCTCTCTTTCTAAACTCTTTCTAAAAAATGAAAAAAATATACATTTTATTTTAATTCCCTTTGTTATATGTTACATCCCCCCTTTGCATCTCCCAAAACTGCCCCTTTAACGGCCACCTATTTATATCAATGCATTGCTTAATGCACTAATTAGCTCATGATATTTATCCCAATGATCCTTGACAGTTTTTGGTCAGCATTATAAGAATCCCTTGTACAGAGTTTTTATGAAAAGTAAATGCACATGTGATGTCATCAGTGATGTCATCAATGACATTTGTGATGTCATCTTTGATGTCCTGGGTGTTAGTGTTAGCAGTGCACGGTGGCGCGAGTTATGGTTGCTTATGTTACCATGACTGCCGAATTTCAGGGGTTTTTCGGTTTTACTTTGAACCATAACGTCCCTTTAACAAAGTTTTTTCACTGAATTTCATAGGTTTTTAGTAGCGCAACTTAACCATAACGTCCCTTTAACAACGTTTTTTTACTGAATTTCATTGGTTTTTAGTAGCGCAACTTAACCATAACGTCCCTTTAACAAAGTTTTTTCACTGAATTTCATAGTTTTTTAGTAGCACAACTTAACCATAATATCCCTGACTTCATATACATGTAACATAGAACATACTAACCCCCTCATAGTGATTTTCATGTCCGCGAACTACCGCCATGTCCGCGGACATATCGAAAATCTGAGCGTGGTGAATGTAAATTTAAATAGTGTGCCCCATTTCCCCTTTGAAGTTGGCTCTGAAAAGAGCCGTTTTTTTTAATTTTTTTTACAGATGCTTGACAGACACCTGTTATTTCGTATTTTTTTTCTTGTTTTTTTTCTTACTTTACTGCTAATATCTTCACATAACCTTCTCCAAAGCAACCCTTACATTCCAAAATAGAAAGGCATTTTCCGTAAAAGATAAAGAAATGCCATCTTCTTTAAAATTAACAGCATTACTGGCATCAATATTCTCATTATTCATTATTACAGAAGAACATACCAGCTCTAAGCATGAAGGCACACATGCCTCGGTTGATGACACACCTAGCAATTTTTTGCTGAGGACAAAAAACTGAACTATTGTCCCATATTGCCCTAGGTAGTAATCCAGAAAAATTACTTTCGCATTTGGAAGGATCTTCATTACGGCTTGAAACAAGCGTTCCAAATCAGCCAACAAAGTAGGGCACTGACGTTGCCCAAATGGAAAGCACCATAGTGCAAAACTACCACATGCGGACTGTTCATCGTGGCCATATCCTCACAAACTTGTACAATTCCCTGTACATTGCAATCAGGCACAGTGCTCCACACCACCTCCACTCCTTTCAGAACAAAGTTCTTTACAACATGCCTGCATTGAGCGTACTGTTGTAAACCATACACAAACATATCTCCAAGCACCAATACCCTAACTTTCTCTAATTCTGCCATCTTCACCACACACAGTCTCTTTCAACACAAATCCACAACCTCGACATCTGATTGGCTGATCCGTACAGTCTTCTTTCCATGTTGGATTTCCTGGAAAAACCCGAATGTAGCACGCCCTGTCCACGAACAGCCGCGGTGTCCGCGGATGGCGTCCACTTTACTCTCTGTGCCATTCCCTCATTGCATACAGCTAAGCAATCACACAATACGAATAACGTCCTCAGAACACCCCCATTTTGTGAATTTTCAAACATTTCAGGACAATTATCATTTCATTATTCAACATATTAACATTACAAATATTGTACTTTCATCTTGTACTCTGCACACAATGCTATGTTTCTCCATTAGTAGCTCAGTATACTAGATAGAATCCCATAATACAATGCTATTTATATCAATGCATCGTTCAAAGCACTAATAACGGTATGATCTTTATTGCAATATCCTTGACACTTTTTTTCGCAACATTATAATAAAAATCCCTGTACACAAATTCCATGAAAAGTACATACACGTGTGATATCATCATTGATTTCATCAATGACATTTGCGATGTCATCTTTGATGTCCTTTAGTTTATTTACAAAATGTCAGAACAGCCGTGTTCTCTGCGGACAAATCGAATGCAACAAAAACGTCTAGCACATAAAAAAACAAAACATTGAACCTATCTCATACTCCCCCACCCCCCCCAAACACTCTTACACACCAACACATGGCACTAAATACAATTTTTTATCCACGTTTCACTGCGCTGTACACGGTCGACGGCGAATACAACATGGCGGGCGCCACAGAAAATCTGATGCGCTCCACGCCCCTCGCCGTCCAATCAGTGAACACGTCGCATGTCCGCGGACATGACGCAAGGCCATGGGCCAATCGGGGTGCTGTCCGCGGAGCGAACCTGGAAGTCCGTCCGCGAAGCGAGCACAGATATCACTAATTTTTTTGCCTTATGTTTTGGTCATTTTATAATAAACCACTAGACGGATTTACACCAAATTTGCAAAAGCACGCTTTCGGGACCAAGCCCCCGCTCCTGCCGCAAATTTGGTGTAAATCCATCCAGTGATTTGGCCTGTGGCCGTGCACAAAGTTTTTTCCCATTATGTCTATAGGAAAAAAAACAAAGTTTTGGGTCCCCCCTTATAACTTTGCCCCCCCTAGACCAAACCTCTCCAAACTTTGCAAAAAAATTCAGAGTGGCCCATATACTTTTTTTGCAACGTTTGGTGAGGATTCGTCCAGAGGGAGCGAAGTTATAAGCCACCCAAAAAATGCTCTTCCTATGGAAACACCAACTTAACCATAACTACATGGACGCTACCGCGTCCATGTAATATATATATATTCAGTAAAAAAACTTTGTTAAAGGGACGTTATGGTTAAGTTGCACTACTAAAAACCTATGAAATTCAGTGAAAAAACTTTGTTAAAGGGACGTTATGGTTAAGTTGTGCTACTAAAAACCTATGAAATCCAGGAAAAAAACTTTGTTAAAGGGACGTTATGGTTAAGTTGCGCTACTAAAAACCTATGAAATTAAGTAAAAACACTTTGTTAAAGGGACATTATGGTTAAGTTGCGCTACTAAAAACCTATGAAATTCAGTGAAAAAACTTTGTTAAAGGGACGTTATGGTTCCAAGTAAAACCGAAAAACCCTTGAAATTCGCCAGTTATGGTAAGCTAAGCAACCATAACTCGAGCCACCACCATGCACTGCTAAGCCTAACACCCAGGACATTAAAGATGACATCACAAATGTCATTGATGACATCAGTGATGACATCACATGTGCATTTACCTTTCATGAAAAGTCTGCACAAGGGATTCTTAGTGTAATGTTAATTAAAAAAGTGTCAAAGATTATTGGAATAAATATCAAGTGCTAATCAGTGCATTAAGCTATGCATTGATATAAATAGCATTCTATTATTAACTTCAATCCAGTATACTAAGGTACTCATGTAGAAACATAGACATTGTGTGCAGCATGCATGATGGAGGTGCAATATTCATAAACTTGCCATGTTGAATAGTGAAATGATAACTGTTTTCATATTAGAGTTTTGCGTACAGTGAAACCTGTGATAAGTAGGTAATAAAACCCACTTACTACATAATTGCATTATTATAGACAAATCACAAAGATAAAACACCACATACAAATATGAATATATACAAGGGAATTGAAGTAAGAAAAAAAAAACAGCAATAGTAGCAGAAAGTGTTCATAACCTAACTGATTACCTTTATGCAGAGAAATGATTGCTCTGTTTCAATGCTGTTACTTACCCTATCTATATATATCACATGATGTGTCTGGACCCTAAGGAAAATAGGGTGAGTACAACATATAAAAATATGACCATATACAGGGAAAGTACAGTAATAAAAAAAACATCAAAAGTATCAGAAAGTGCTGATAAATCTACTGATAATTTTAATGCACAAAAAGGATTGCTGTCTTTCAAGGTTCTGTCTTCCCCTATGAATATGTTTCATATGATATGACTGGACCCTAAGGGAATTATTGTAAGAACATACTTGAAGGATAAGTCTACGAATATAGTACATTTACAATTTTTAGTTCCTGACTGTTACTGAAGAAGATCATGTGGCCTAGATATGTCAGGAAAGGAAAAAAGGGGGAGTCAGACATGTGATGTCATCAGTGATGTCATCAATTACATTTGTGATGTCATCTTTGATGTCCTGGGTGTTAGGCTTAGCAGTGCACGGTGGTGGCCCGAGTTATGGTTGCTTAGCTTACCATAACTGGCGAATTTCAAGAGTTTTTCGGTTTTACTTGGAACCATAACGTCCCTTTAACAAAGTTTTTTCACTGAATTTCATAGGTTTTTAGTAGCGCAACTTAACCATAACGTCCCTTTAACAACATTTTTTCACTGAATTTCACTGAATTTTATAGGTTTATAATAGCACAACTTAACCATAACGTCCCTTTAACAAAGTTTTTTTACTGAATTTCATAGGTTTTTAGTAGCGCAACTTAACCATAATATCCCTTTAACAAAGTTTTTTTACTGAATTTCATAGGTTTTTATTAGTGCAACTTAACCATAAAGTCACTTTAACACATATTTTTTTACTGAATTTCATAGTTTTCTATTAGTGCAACGTAACCATAACATCCTTTTCAATGGAGGAAGACCACTAGCATACTAGGTTCTCAAAGTGGGAACCCGGGGTGGTAAAAAAAAGATTTTTCTTGTAGGAAAGGAAAATCTTTTACCAAGATGGACACCAGGAAAAGGGAAGGCGAGGTGTATAAAGAGAACACAACAGGGCATCGTCGGGGTGTCGGGAAGACCAGGAGAGAGACACGGGGCATGAGTGTGGGGTAACACGAGGGAGACACGGGGCATGAGCGGGGTGGGGGGTAAAACGAGGGAGACACGGGGCATGATCGGGGGGTGGAGGGGAAAGAAGGAAGACACGGGGCATGAGCGGGGGCGGGGGGGAAGAAGGAAGACACGGGGCATGAGCGGGGGGAGAAGGGAGACACGGGGCATGAGCGGGGAGAGAAGGGAGACACGGGGCATGAGCGGGGGTAGGGGGGGAAAGGGAGACACGGGGCATGAGCGGGGGGTGGGGGGTACAGGAGGGAGACACAGGTCATGAGCGGGGGGTGGGGAGGCACAGGAGGGAGACACAGGGCATGAGGAGGGGAGGGGTGGGGGGAACAAGGGAGACACGGGCATGAGCTAGGGGTGGGGGAAAGAAGGGAGACACTGGGCATGAGCGGGGGGTGGGGGGGAAAGAAGGGAGACACGGGGCATGAGCGGGGGTGGGGGGAAGAAGGGAGACACGGGGCATGAGCTGGGGGTGGGGAGGAAAGAAGGGATACACAGGGCATGAGCAGGGGGTGGTGGAAAGAAGGAAAACATGGGGCATGAGCGGGGGGGAAAGAAGGGAGTCACGGGGCATGAGCGGGGGTGGGGTGGGAAGAAGGGAGACACGGGGCATGAGCGGAGACTGGGGTGGGAAGAAGGGAGACACGGGTCATGATCAGGGGGTGGGGGGAAAGAAGGGAGACACGGGGCATGAGCGGGGGGTGGGAGGGAAGAAGGGAGACACGGGGCATTAGCGGGGGGTGGGGGGGTAAGAAGGAAGACACGGGGCATGAGTGGGGGTGGGGGAAAAGAAGTGAGACAGGGGCCATGAGCGGGGGGTAAAGAAGGGAGACACGGGGCATGAGCGGGGGGTGGGGGGGAAGAAGGGAGACACGGGCATGAGCGGGGGTGGGGGGAAAGAAGGAAGACACAGGGCATGAGCGGGGGGTGGGGGGTAAGAAGAGAGACACGGGGTATGAGCAAGGGGTGGGGGGAAGAAGGAAAACGAGGGGCATGAGTGGGGTGGGGGAAAAGAAGTGAGACAGGGGCCATGAGTGGGGGGAAAGAAGGGAGACACGGGGCATGAGCGGGGGGTGAGGGGGGAAGAAGGGAGACACGGGGCATGAGCAGGGGGTGGGGGTGAAGAAGGAAAACGAGGGGCATGAGCAGGGGGTGGGGGTGGAAAGAAGGGAGACACGGGGCATGAGCGGGGGGTGGGGGGAAGAAGGGAGACACGGAGCATGAGCGGGGGGTAGGGGTTACAGGAGGGAGACATGAGGCATGAGCGGGGGTGGGGGGTACAGGAGGGAGACATGGGGCATAAGCGGGGGTGGGGGGAACAGGGCAGACACGGGGCATGAGCGGAGGGTGGGGGAGGAAGAAAGGAGACACGGGGCATGAGAGGGGGTTGGGAGGAAGAAGGGAGACACGGGGCATGAGCGGGTGGTGGGGGGGAAGAAGGGAGACACGGGGCATGAGCGTGGGTGGGGGGGAGAAGGAAGACACGGGGCATGAGCGGGGGTTGGGGGTGGAAAGAAGGGAGACACAGGGCATGAGCGGCGGGTGGGGGGAGAAGGGAGAAACGGGGCATGAGCGGGGGGTGGAGGGGAAGAAGAGAGACACGGTGCATGAGCGGGAGGTGGGGGGAAGAAGGGAGACACGGGGCATGAGCGGGGGGTGGGGGGGAAAGAAGGGGGACACAGGGCATGAGCGGGGGGTGGGGGGAAGAAGGGAGACACAGGGCATGAGAGGGAGGTGGGGGGAAGAAGGGAGACACGGGGCATGAGCGCGGGGTGGGGGGGAAGAAGGGAGACAGGGGGCATGAGCGGGGGTGGGGGGGAAGAAGGGAGACACGGGGCATGAGCGGGGTGGGATGGGGAGAAGGAAGACATGGGACATGAGCGGGGGGTGGGGGGGAAGAAGGGAGACACGGGGGGCATGAGCGGGGGTTGGGGGGTAAGAAGGGAGACACGGGGCATGAGTGGGGGTTGGGGGGAAAGAAGTGAGACACAGGCCATGAGCGGGGGGAAAGAAGGGAGACATGGGGAATGAGCGGGGGGTGGGGGGGAAGAAGGGAGACATGGGCATGAGTGGGGGGTGGGGGAAAGAAGGAAGACATGGGGCAAGAGCGGGGGTGGGGGGAAGAAGGGAGATACGGGGCATGAGCGGGGGGGTGGGGGGGAAGAAGGGAGACACGGGGCATGAGCGGGGGGTGGGGGGAAGAAGGGAGACATGGGGCATGAGCGGGGGGTGGGGGGAAGAAGGAAGTCACAGGACATGAGAAGGGGGTGGGGGGGTAAGAAGGGAGACATTGGGCATGAGCGGAGAGTGGGGGGAAGAAGAGAGACATGGCGCCTGAGAGGGGGTGGACGGGGGAAAGAAGGAAGACACGGGACATGAGCGGGGGGGGAGAAGGTAGACATGGGGCATGAGCGGGGGGTGGGGGGGAAGAAGGGAGACATGGGGCATGAGCAGGGGGTGGGGGTGAAGAAGGAAAACGAGGGGCATGAGCAGGGAGTGGGGGTGGAAAGAAGGGAGACACGGGGCATGAGCGGGGGGTGGGGGGAAGAAGGGAGACACGGAGCATGAGCGGGGGGTAGGGGTTAAAGGAGGGAGACATGAGGCATGATCGGGGGTGGGGGGAAGAAGGGAGACACAGGGCATGAGCGGGGGGTGTGGGGGTGAAGGGAGACACGGGGCATGAATGGGGGTGTGGGGGAAGAAGGGAGACACTGGGCATGAGCGGGGGGTGTGGAGGAGAAGGAAGACACAGGGCATGAGCGGGGATGGGGGGAAAAAGGGAGCGACAGGGCATGAGCGGGGGTGGGGGGAAAGAAGGAAGACACGGGGCATGAGCGGGGGTGGTGGGGGAAGGGGAAGACACGGGGCATGAGCGGGGGGGTGGGGGGGAGAAGGGAGACACGGGGCATGAGCGGGGTTGGGGGGAGAAGGAAGACACGGGGCATGAGCGGGGTTGGGGGAAACAGGGCACACATGGGGCATGAGCGGGGGGTGGTGGGAATGGGAGGAACACACAGAGCATCAGCGGGGGTGGGGGAACAGGGAAGACACAGGGCATGAGCGGGGTGGGTGGGGGGAAACAGGGCACACACGGGGCATGAGAGGGGGTGGGGGAACAGGGCACACACGGGGCATGAGCGGGGGTGGGGGTGGGAAAGGAGGGAGACATGGGACATGAGCGGGGGAAAGTAGGGAGACACAGGGCATGAGCGGGGGTGGGGGGAACAGAGGAGACACAGGGCATGAGCGGGGGTGGGGGAAAGGGGAGAGACATACCGGGCATGAGTGGGGGGTGGGGGGAGTGGAGAGACACATGGGTTATGAGCAGGGGGTGGGGGGTGCGGGTGAGGGGAGAGACACAAAGGGCATGAGCGGGGGGTGGGGAGAGGGGGGAGACACACGGGGCATGAGTGCGGGGTGAGGGGGAGGGGGAGAGAGACACAGGGCATGAGCGGGGGTGGGGGGAAGGGGAGACACGGGGCATGAGCGGGGGTGGGGGGGAGAAGGAAGTCACGGGGCATGAGCGGGGGTTGGGGGTGGAAAGAAGGGAGACACAGGGCATGAGCGGCGGGAGGGGGGAGAAGGGAGAAACGGGGCATGAGCGGGGGGTGGAGGGGAAGAAGGGAGACACGGTGCATGAGCGGGAGGTGGGGGGAAGAAGGGAGACACGGGGCATGAGCGGGGGGTGGGGGGGAAAGAAGGGAGACACGGGGCATGAGCGGGGGTGGGATGGGGAGAAGGAAGACATGGGACATGAGCGGGGGGTGGGGGGGAAGAAGGGAGACACGGGGCATGAGCGGGGGGTGGGGGGTAAGAAGGGAGACACGGGGCATGAGTGGGGGGTGGGGGGAAAGAAGTGAGACACAGGCCATGAGCGGGGGGAAGAAGGGAGACATGGGGAATGAGCGGGGGGTGGGGGGGAAGAAGGGAGACACGGGGCATGAGCGGGGGGTGGGGGGGAAAGAAGGGAGACACGGGGCATGAGTGGGTGGTGGGGGGAAAGAAGTGAGACACAGGCCATGAGCGGGGGGAAGAAGGGAGACATGGGGAATGAGCGGGGGGTGGGGGGGAAGAAGGGAGACATGGGCATGAGTGGGGGGTGGGGGAAGAAGGAAGACATGGGGCAAGAGCGGGGGTGGGGGGAAGAAGGGAGACACGGGGCATGAGCGGGGGGGTGGGGGAGAAGAAGGGAGACACGGGGCATGAGCGGGGGGTGGGGGGAAGAAGGGAGACATGGGGCATGAGCGGGGGGTGGGGGGAAGAAGAGAGACATGGCGCATGAGAGGGGGTGGACGGGGGAAAGAAGGAAGACACAGGACATGAGCGGGGGGGAAGAAGGTAGACATGGGGCATGAGCGGGGGGTGGGGGGGGAGAAGGGAGACACGGGGCATGAGCAGGGGGTGGGGGTGAAGAAGGAAAACGAGGGGCATGAGCAGGGAGTGGGGGTGGAAAGAAGGGAGACACGGGGCATGAGCGGGGGGTGGGGGGAAGAAGGGAGACACGGAGCATGAGCGGGGGGTAGGGGTTAAAGGAGGGAGACATGAGGCATGATCGGGGGTGGGGGGAAGAAGGGAGACACAGGGCATGAGCGGGGGGTGTGGGGGTGAAGGGAGACACGGGGCATGAATGGGGGTGTGGGGGAAGAAGGGAGACACTGGGCATGAGCGGGGGGTGTGGAGGAGAAGGAAGACACAGGGCATGAGCGGGGATGGGGGGAAAAAGGGAGCGACAGGGCATGAGCGGGGGTGGGGGGAAAGAAGGAAGACACGGGGCATGAGCGGGGGTGGTGGGGGAAGGGGAAGACACGGGGCATGAGCGGGGGGGTGGGGGGGAGAAGGGAGACACGGGGCATGAGCAGGGTTGGGGGGAGAAGGAAGACACGGGGCATGAGCGGGGTTGGGGGAAACAGGGCACACATGGGGCATGAGCGGGGGGTGGTGGGAATGGGAGGAACACACAGAGCATCAGCGGGGGTGGGGGAACAGGGGAGACACAGGGCATGAGCGGGATGGGTGGGGGGAAACAGGGCACACACGGGGCATGAGAGGGGGTGGGGGAACAGGGCACACACGGGGCATGAGCGGGGGTGGGGGTGGGAAAGGAGGGAGACATGGGACATGAGCGGGGGAAAGTAGTGAGACACAGGGCATGAGCGGGGGTGGGGGGAACAGAGGAGACACAGGGCATGAGCGGGGGTGGGGGAAAGGGGAGAGACATACCGGGCATGAGTGGGGGGTGGGGGGAGTGGAGAGACACATGGGTTATGAGCAGGGGGTGGGGGGTGCGGGTGAGGGGAGAGACACAAAGGGCATGAGCGGGGGGTGGGGAGAGGGGGGAGACACACGGGGCATGAGTGCGGGGTGAGGGGGAGGGGGAGAGAGACACAGGGCATGAGCGGGGGTGGGGGAAGGGGAGAGAAACACGGGGCATGAGCGGGGGTGGGAGTAACAGGGGAGACAGGTCATGAGCAGGCGGTGGGGGGGAGGGGAGAGACACACGGGGCATGAGCGGGGGGTGGGGGGAACAGTAGGGAGACACGGGGCATGAGCAGGGGGTGGGCGGGAAGGGGAGAGACACGCGGGGTGGGGGAGAGACACACGGGGCATGAGCAGGGGGTGGTGGGGAGGGGAGAGACACACGGGGCATGAGCGGGGGTGGGGGGAAGGAGAGAGACACACAGGGCATGAGCAGGGGTTTTGGTGGAAGGGGAGACACACAGGGTATGAGCGGGGGGTGGGGGTAAGGGGAGACACACGGGGCGTGAGCGGGGGGTGAGGGAACAGGGGAGAGACACACGGGGCATGAGCGGGGCGTGGGGGGGAGGGGGAGAGACACACGGGCATGAGTGGGGGTGTGGGGGAGAGGGGGAGAGACACACGGGGCATGAGTGGGTGTGGGGGGAGGGGGAGAGACACATGGGGCATGAGCGGGGTGGGGGTGGGGAGAGACACACGGGGCATGAGCGGTCGGTGGGGATAAGGGGAGAGACACACGGGGCATGAGCGGGGGGTGGGGGGTAACAGGGAGACAGGTCATGAGCGGGGGGAGGGGAGAGACACATGGGGCATGAGCAGGGGGCTGGGGGGAGGGGAGAGACACATGGGGCATGAGCGGGGGTGGGGGGGGGGAGAGACACACGGGCCATGAGAGGGCGGTGGGGGAAGGGGAGAGACACGGGGCATGAGCGGGGGGTGGGGGGGAAGAAGGGAGACACGGGGCATGAACGGGGGTGGGGGGAAGAAGGGAGACACTGGGCATGAGCGGGGGGTGTGGGGGAGCAGGGAGACACAGGGCATGAGCGGGGATGGGGGAAAAAGGGAGCGACAGGGCATGAGCGGGGGTGGGGGGAAAGAATGGAGACACGGGCATGAGCGGGGGTGGTGGGGGAAGGGGAAGACACGGGGCATGAGCGGGAGGTGGGGGGGAGAAGGGAGACACGGGGCATGAGCGGGGTTGGGGGGAGAAGGAAGACACGGGGCATGAGCGGGGGGTGGGGGGGAACAGGGCACACATGGGGCATGAGCGGGGGGTGGTGGGAATGGGAGGAACACACAGAGCATCAGCGGGGGGTGGGGGGAACAGGGGAGACACAGGGCATGAGCGGGGTGGGTGGGGGGGGAAACAGGGCACACACGGGGCATGAGAGGGGGTGGGGGTACAGGGCACACACGGGGCATGAGCGGGGGTGGGGGTGGGAAAGGAGGGAGACATGGGACATGAGCGGGGGGAAAGGAGGGAGACACAGGGCATGAGCGGAGGTGGGGGGGAACAGAGGAGACACAGGGCATGAGCGGGGGTGGGGGGGAAGGGGAGAGACATACCGGGCATGAGTGGGGGGTGGGGAGAGGGGGAGAGACACACGGGGCATGAGCGGGGGGTGGGGGGAGTGGAGAGACACATGGGGCATGAGCAGGGGGTGGGGGGTGAGGGTGAGGGGAGAGACACACAGGGCCTGAGCGGGGGGTGGGGAGAGGGGAGAAACACACGGGGCATGAGTGGGGGGTGACGGGGTGGGGGAGAGAGACACGGGGCATGAGCGGGGTGGGGGGGAAGGGGAGAGAAACAAGGGGCATGAGCGGGGGTGGGAGTAACAGGGGAGACAGGTCATGAGCGGGGGGTGGGGGGAGGGGAGAGACACACGGGGCATGAGCGGGGGGTGGGGGGAACAGTAGGGAGACACGGGGCATGAGCGGGGGTGGGCGTTAAGGGGAGAGACACGCGGGGGTGGGGGAGAGGGGAGAGACACACGGGGCATGAGCAGGGGGTGGTGGGGAGGGGAGCGACACACGGGGCATGAGCGGGGGTGGGGGGGAAGGAGAGAGACACACGGGGCATGAGCGGGGGTTTGGGTGGAAGGGGAGACACACAGGGTATGAGCAGGGGGTGGGGGGGGAGGGGGAGAGACACACGGGGCATGAGTGGGGGGGTGGGGGAGAGGGGGAGAGACAAACGGGGCATGAGTGGGTGTGGGAGGAGGGGGAGAGACACACGGGGCATGAGCAGGGGTCGGGGTGGGGAGAGACACACGGGGCCTGAGCGGTCGGTGGGGGGAAGGGGAGAGACACACGGGGCATGAGTGGGGGGTGGGGGGTAACAGGGAGACAGGTCATGAGCGGGGGGTGGGGGGGAGGGGAGAGACACATGGGGCATGAGCAGGGGGCTGGGGGGGAGGGGAGAGACACATGGGGCATGAGCGGGGGTGGGGTGGAGTGGAGAGACACACAGGGCATGAGAGGGCGGTGAGGGGAAGGGGAGAGACACACAGGGCATGAGCTGGGGTGGGGGTGAGGGGAGAGACACGGGCATGAGTGGGGGTGGGGGAAGGGGAGAGACACACAAGGCATGAGTGGGAGTGGAGGGGAGAGACACACAGGGCATGAGCGGGGAGTGGGGGGGAAGGGGTGAGCGCGGGGCATGAGCGGGGGGTTGGGGGGAGGGGAGAGACACGGGGCATGAACGGGGGGTGGGGGGAAGGGGAAAGAAACACGGGGCATGAGCGGGGGTGGGGGGAGGGGAGAGACACACGGGGCATGAGCGGGGGTGGGGGGAGGGGAGAGACACACGGGGCATGAGAGGGCGGTGGGGGAAGGGGAGAGACACACAGGGCATGAGCTGGGTTGGGGGTGAGGGGAGAGACACGGGCATGAGCGGTGGTGGGGGAAGGAGAGAGACACACAAGGCCTGAGTGGGGGTGGAGTGGAGAGACACACAGGGCATGAGCGGGGAGTGGGGGGAAGGGGTGAGACACGGGGCATGAGCAGGGGGTTGGGGGGAGGGGAGAGACACGGGGCATGAGCGGGGGGTGGGGGGAGGGTCAAGACACGGGGCATGAGCGGTGGGTGGGGGGGAGGCGAGAGGCATGGGGCATGAGCGGGGGTTGGGGGGGAGGGGAGAGACACATGGGGCATGAGCAGGGGGTGGGGGGAAGGGGAGAGACACAGGGGGCATGAGCGGGGGGTGGGGGGGAAGGGGAGACACACAGGGCATGAGCGGTGTGTGGGGGGAGGGGAGAGACACACGGGGCATGAGCGGGGGTTGGGGGGAAGGGGAGAGACACACTGGCCATGAGCGGGGGTGGGGGGGAGGGGAGTGACACACGGGGCATGAGCGGGGGGTGGGGGAAGGGGAAAGAAACACGGGGCATGAGCGGGGGGTGGGGGGAGGGAGAGACACACGGGGTATGAGTGGGGGGTGGGGTGGAAGGGGAGACACACAGGGCATGTGAAGGGGGTGGAGGGGAAGGGGAGAGACACACGGGGCATGAGCGGGGGGTGGGGGGAAGGGGAGAGACACACGGGGCATGAGCGGGGGGTGGGGAGGAAGGGGAGCGACACACGGGGCATGAGCAGGGGGTAGGGGGGACAGGGGAGATACAGGGCATGAACGGGGGGTGGTGGGATCGTGAGGGAGACACAGGGGATGATTAGAGGTTTGGGGGAACAGAGGAGACACGGGGATGAGCGGAGACATGAGTGGGGGTGGGGGGAAAAGGGAAGACACGGGGGATGGGCTAACTGTGCAGGTGGCAGATCCTGCTCCTCGGCCCTCCGCAGCCACCGTGTGCCGATGGCGTGAGCGGGGCCTGGAGGAACAGGGGAGACACGGGGTGGGGGTGTGGTTGGGGGGGCAGGAAGGAGGCACAGACATGAGCGGGGGGTGGGGGGAATGGGAGAAAGACATGGGCATGAGCGTGGGTGGGGGGAACGGAAGGAAGACACTTACTAGCCGGGCTCTCGCCACAAACCACAAACAAAGATGGCGGGCGTCTTGAAAATACGACGCACTGCATGCTGCAGTGCAGCTAATGGGAAAGCACGTAACATGTCCGCGAACACGACGCAACCCGCTTGCCCAATCCCTGTCCTGTCTGCGGAGCGAACACGGAAGTGTGTCCTCGAAGCGAACACAGATATCACTATTTTTTTTACCTACTTTTTGGTCATTTTTTAAAAAACTACTGGACGGATTTTCACCAAATGTGCAAAAGCATGCTTTCTGGACCAAGCCGCTGCTCCTGGTCCAAATTTGGTGAAAATCCATCCAGCGGTTTGGGCTGTAGGCGCGAGCAAAAAATTGTTCCCATTCAGTCTATATATATATATTCAGTGAAAACACCTTGTTAAAGGGACGTTATGGTTAAGTTGCGCTGCTAAAAACTTTCAAATTCAGTGAAAAAACTTTGTTAAAGGGACGTTATGGTTAAGTTGCGCTGCTAAAAACCGATGAAATTCAGTGAAAAAACGTTGTCAAAGGGACGTTATGGTTCCAAGTAAAACCGAAAAACCCTTGAAATTTGCCAGTTATGGTAAGCTAAGCAACCATAACTCGCGCCACCACCGTGCACTGCTAAGACTAACACCCAGGACATCAAAGATGACATCACAAATGTCATT